>NC_080546.1:13003519-13218519 GCF_028640845.1 Ahaetulla prasina | reverse complement strand
AGCAATAGTCTTCATCCTATTTGTATATTTATATACAAAGTCAACTTTATTGCCCGCAACAATCTGGGTCCTCATTTTACCTACCTTATAAAGGATGGAAGGCTGAGTCAACCTTGGGCCTGGTGGGACTAGAACCTGCAGTAATTGCAGACAGCTGTGTTAATAACAGACTGCATTAGTCTGTTGAGCCACAAGAGGCCTTGCAAGCAGCAAATGCTATTCCCTGGTAAACCAGCACAACTTCAGTCATAGACTTGAGATATCTAAATAGCAATGGCAATAGCACTTAGACTTACATACCGTTTTACAGTACTTTCCAGCCCTCTCCAAGCGGTTTACAGAGTCAGCCTCTTGCCCTCAACAATCTGGGTCCTCATTTTACCCACCTTGGAAGGATGGAAGGCTGAGTCAACCTTGAGCTTAGTGAGGTTTGAACTGCCAAATTGTAGGCAGCCGGCAGTCAGCAGAAGTCGCCTGCAGTACTGCACTCTAACCATTGTGCCACTGTGGCTCAAAATCTATTAAGAAACACTAAAGCAGGGTTGTCCAACTTTGGCAACTTTTAAGACTGGTGGACTTTAATGCTCAGAATTCCCCAGCTTTTTCAAAAGGCAACTGTATTTTCTTTTCTTTTCTTTTTTTCTTGAAGATGTCAAGAAACTTCAAGATGTTTCTTGAAGCTGAAGAACTTTCAGTTCTGATTCCAACTTCCGCCAGAACTGAAGAAGCTTCCTGGATGAGAAGTGGAACACCTTCAAGGATTTTGAGTCTGGTTGCCTTAAAAAAAAAAAAAAGCACCTTTGGGATATAGCAGAGCTCCTACAGCATCCAATTCTCAAGCATCCAATATTGATCTGGATGGTCTTCTGTGAATTCCAGAAAGACAGATTTAATGTACATATACAGAATTCAAGTCCATTTGCCTGTCTAAGAATATAAATGCTGTTAAGTTCTGGAAGTAACGAGGCTGGAGACCAGGGTAGTGACAACAACTCTTTAATATATGGTGAACCCAGCAACAGGCTGGGGGAAAAACCTCTCCTTTTATACAGTTCTGCTGGAGGCTTCGTCCAATCAGCAACGTGCTGATTTCCCGCTCAAATATTTAAAGGTACAAACATGAATACATAACACTCCTCCCCTCCCAGAAAACACTTTGCCTCTATTTACATTTTATTTACATGTTATTATTCGACGTAGTCACGCAAATAACCTGGGCGTCTCCTAGTTCTTTCAGACCTGCGCGGTTCAGTTCTGGGTGGTGTTTTGAGCTGGTCGGAGGGGCTGTTTTCTCCTCCCAGCTCTTTCTCTAGGCCAACGGGCCCTGGATTACTTGCAGACTCTTTTTCTTGGCCATCCGGCCTTGGATTACTTTTGTAATTTTCCCTGCCGATTCCCTCGGGAACCTGATGGCGTCGCTGGACCTCCGGGACCTCAGCTAAGTCTTGCGCCTCCGGGTTATGGTCAGCTGTGGGTTCAAATAAGGATTGGTCACTATCTGTCTCGTTTGGTCCGGTTGTTCCGTTATTCGTTTCCTTATCTGATCTATGTGGCGCCTCCATACTCGGTTGTCTTGTAATTCGACCAAGTATGACTTTGGACCGGTCGCTTTTATGATTTGCCCTGCGAGCCAGCTTGGGCCGTCCCCATAGTTGCGGGCCCACACTCTGTCGCCTATACCCATTCCTCTCGTTTTTGCTATTTCCCCCTGGTAACCCTCTGGTGTGTAATGGGGATTCAAACGGTCAAGTGGGCACCGGAGCTTCCGTCCCATCAATAGTTCGGCTGGGCTTCTGCCTGTAGCAGTGCTTGGGGTTCTGTGCTGAATGGCCAGAAAGAAATCTACTTTTGCTTGCCAGTCTCCTGGCTTGAGTCTGGACAATGCCTCCTTAGCGCTCCGGACGGAACGCTCTGCAAGGCCATTCGACGCAGGGTGGAAAGGCGCGGAGAGGGCATGGCGGATGCCCTCCTCTGCCAAGTATTCTCAAACTGGGCTGCCGTGAATTGCGGGCCGTTGTCGGACACCAGAGTGTCAGGCAACCCGTGGTTGCGAATAGGTGGCGAGGGCTGCGATTACTGCCTCGGCCGTAGTGGATTTCATAAGTATGATTTCTAACCATTTAGAGAATGCGTCGACAACCACTAGGAAGGTTTGGCGTGGAAGGCCCAGCAAAATCAATGTGGATTCTTGACCAGGGCCCTTGGGGTTTTCCCATTCCTGACTGGGGCCGTTGGTGGTAGGGGTCTGGACTCTTGGCAAGCCTGGCATTTCCCTACCCTCTCAGCAATTTCTGAATCCATGAGTGGCCACCACACATAGCTTCTTGCTAGCCCCTTCATCCTTACGATCCCTGGGTGACCCTCGTGGAGGAGGTCCAATACCTTTCCCCTTAATTTATCCGGGATTACCACACGATCACCCCATAATAGGCACCCCCCTTGAGCCGAGAGCTCATCACGCTTTTTTACAAATTCCTTAAACCTTTCGCCCGGCGCAGCGGGCCACCCTCTTTGTACCCATCCGAGTACAGTCCTTATCACAATGTCCCGGTATGACGCCCGAGCCACCTCCTTAGAGGTGACTGGGCCTGAGTCCAAAGAGTCAATCAGCAGGACAGGCGTCCCCGGGGTGGGGTCTTCGATTGCCTCTGGTAGTGGGCATCTGCTTAAAGCGTCCGCATGCCCCACTTCTTTTCCTGGCCGATGCTGCAGCTTGTACGAATAAGCGGCTAAGAAAATAGTCCATCGAGTCAATCGTGGCGAAAGTGCCACAGGCGTTGGGCGGTCTCCTGCCAGTATTCCTAACAGCGGTCTGTGGTCAGTCACAATTTCAAAATCCCGCCCAAATACATATTCGTGGAATTTTTTCACCCCTGACACAATTGCTAGCGCTTCTTTATCTAACTGGCTATAGTTCCTCTCTGGGGGGGACATTGTTCTAGAGTAGAAGGCTATAGGGGCTTCTGTGCCGTTTGGAAGTCTGTGGCTGAGCACAGCCCCCACCCCGTAAGGGGAGGCATCGCAAACCAGCACTAGGGGCAATGAGTTATGATATTGGATGAGCAGGCTATCGCTTGAAAGCAGGTTTTTTACTGTTTCAAAAGCCCTACTTTCAGGAGACGACTTCCGGTATCCGGTGGCAACGGACGTCTGGAAGGCTTCTCCTGCCTCCAGTGTCCGAATCCGGCCGCCGCCGAGGCCCTTAGGGGCCAGGTGTTCCGAAAAGGACACCTGCCGTACGGACGGCTCGCCAGGGGTCTCCCAGCCGATATACAGGACTGGGGGGACCGATGCTGGCGCGTCCTAGGCTCGGCGGGGTGCGGAGGCCACAGGCCGCGGCCATTATTTTGGTCGTCGCCTGGGCCGCTGTGCCCGGTGATACCGGGGCTTTGGATTTATAATTGCAGCAGCCTGGTGGTGAACAGGGAACGGAGAAGAATTGAGGAATGAAGAAGGGAAGGGAATATCGGCAAACGTGAGTGGAGTACTCCGGAGTGCGGGGGGGTTTTTTTTTTTTCTCTCCCCTGCGACTGGAAGGAGTACGAATCACTTTGGAGAGAGGAGAACTTAAAATAACAAGATTACCGGTTTTGTGGAGCTCTGGAGAGAAGAGGTGATGGAGAAATTTAGGAGGGAGGGTTTGAGGCCCCCCCTCCCTCTGGGGAACAATGGTGGCGTCCAGCTTCCGCCTTCACTATGAGAATTTTGATGACATCACTTCCCTTCGGCTTCCTGGTTGATTAACTATACTCTGGACTCGTTGCTCCTGTGAGTGCCCCCTGGTGGATCCGGAGGAAATTATAAGGATACTGTGCCTGCCTGAGGATTTTGAAAAATTTTTTTTTTTTTTTTTTTTTTTAAATGGCAAAAGGTCAGAGACCAACTGCTGGAGAAATGGAGAGAATTCTGGAAAAGTTATCTAATATGGACAAGAAACTGGATGAAATAAGAGCAGAAATTGTGACTATCCAAAAGGATTTAAAGGATACTCAACAAGTCTCAGCAGAAAATAAGCAGAAAGTGGAAGGTCTGGAGGGTGAGATGCAGGCGGTGCAGAAAAGAGGGGAGATGACAAGCAATGCTGTGCTCGGACTACAGATGGATAAAATGTCTTATTTCCTTAGGTTTCAAAATTTGGAAGAAGTGGACCAAGAAGACTTGAGAGACGTTGTGACTAAACTGTTGGGAGAATTTCTTGGGAGAGGTGTTGATTTTATGAATTGGGACGTGGATCGAGTTTATAGAGTTAATTCACAATATGCACGCACGCATGCAGTTCCTAGAGAGGTTCATGTCAAATTTGTGAAAAGAGGCGAGAGATGAAATTCTTAGAAAACATAGGAGTGGGGCACTGACTTATAGGGGCAGGGAGATAGCCATTCTGAGGCAGATTCCCAGACAGGTACGTGAAATGAGAAAGAAATATTACTTTTATCAAGCAAATTGTACCAGAAGGAGTGGGCTTCAGATGGCTGATGCCAGAGGATTGATGATTTTCCGGGAGGGCATTATGAAAAAATTAGTACAATTATGGAGGCTGCGGCCTACGTGGAGGAACCCAAAGCCCCCTTGGATTTAGATGACCCAGGAGTTGAAGAAGGGGAGGTTATAGACCATGGGGCGGAGGCGGCTGCCGCTGTTGCGGCCCTAGAGTTGGGTCAGGCTGAACCCAGAGTTCTGAGATCCAAAACTAGGAAGTGATAAAGATATTTGGTATTGTGTTGGTTTTTCTTATTCTCTTTCGTATGATATTCTGATTATTCTTGACCCTTCCTCATTGTGTATGTAAGATTGAAATTTAGCTACTTCGTTTCACCTGCTTGCCATATGGCTGTTGTATGTGTTTAAAATTTGGAGTAAAAATTCTTATCATGTATAAGAAAAATGAAAATTTACCATACCTGATATGTATTTGCATAAATTTTTTTTGACCAATAAAAACTTTTTATATAAAAAAGCCCTACTTTCCGACTTTCCCCAAGACCAAACAGTATTTTTTCCTAGAAGCTTGTGCAGCGGTTCAGCAACGGTCGCTTTGTTTTTTAAAAAGACCGCGTAAAAATTCACTAGCCCCAGGAATGCCTGTAGCTCTGCTTTGTTTTTGGGCGCTGGGGCCTTTCTGATTGCCTTGACTTTGCTCTCAGTGGGGTGAATTCCCTTCTTGTCTATTCGGTAGCCCAAGAATTCGACGGATTCGACCCCTATGTGGCATTTGTTTGCTTTCACCTTTAGTCCGGCTGCCCGGAAAATGCTCAGAACCTTTCTTAACCGCTCCCCCAGTTCCTCTACGTTTTCCGCTGATATCAAGACATCATCGAAGTAGGGAACTACCCCTGGGAGCCCTTGCAGAAGTCGTTCCATTAAGTTTTGGAACAACCCCGGTGCCACACTCACCCCAAATTGTAGTCGGGTGCACCTGAATGCACCCCTGTGGGTTACAATTGTTTGGGCTTCGGCTGTGTTGGCGTCTACGGGCAGTTGTTGGTAGGCTTGGGCCAAGTCTAACTTTGCAAAGACCTGCCCTTGCCCCAGAGAGTGCAGTAAGTGTTGCACCACGGGAACCGAGTAAGCGCTTTTCTGTAAGGCTTTGTTTAGCGTCGCCTTGTAGTCAGCGCAAATTCTAATTGACCCATCTGGTTTTATGGGTGTGACGATTGGCGTCTCCCACTTTGCGTGATCGACTGGTACCAAAATTCCCTGATTTATGAGCTTATCTAGCTCCTTGTCGATTTTTGGCTTAAGGGCAAAAGGGACTCTCCTCGCCTTTAGCCTAATGGGAGCTACCTGGGGGTCTAAGTTGAAGGAAATAGGGGTCCCCTTGTACTTGCCCAGGCAGTCCTTGAAGACATCTTCGAACTCGCTCAAGAGTATGTCTTTCAGGTTGCAGTCACTTCTGTAGATGCCAGTCACTCCCATGCCCAGTCGAAACCAGTCTAGTCCTAGCAAACTAGGCAGAGTCCCCTCGACGATTGTGATGGGCAGGGTCTTCTTTTGAGGTCCGTACTCGACGCGGACGGAGGTGGTCCCTCGAACAGGGATTCGATTTCCCTGGTAATCGTGGACCCGTAACCGTTGGGATTGCAGGTGGCGCTTGCGACTGATGGCAGTGACTTCACCAAAGTGTCCCAGGACATGATGGTGATGGCTGACCCGTGTCCACTTGAGTCGGCACCTTACTCCCTCTATTTTAGGTTTGGTGAAGATCTTCTTCTCCACTCGGGTTGAGGCGTGGCCTATGACTACAGTCGTATGGTTTGAATTCGCGCCTTTCGTATTTGAGCCAATCGCGGGTCGCCCTTCCGATCCCGCGCTCTGATTGGCCGATTTGAATTTTCGGCGGGAAGGTTGGGGAGCTCGACAGACTTGAGCTAGGTGCCCCTTCTTTCCACACCGCTGACATGTTGCGTCCTTAAACTTGCAGCGTTGGCGCTGGTGTTGACCTCTGCAGCTTCCGCATTCATCTCGGTCCTCTTTGTCGCGCTTTTCGGTTCGGCAGACCCTTCCTCATCCTCACCGTCACCGCCGGATTCGGTCTGAATCTCCTCCTGGTGCACTGGAGCCGGCTTTGTGCTCGCCTTTGGTGGAGAGGCTTTGCAGTGTCTCCGCCGCTTGGTGGACATTTCATGTGCTCTGGCTTCGCCCAGAGCGTTGGCCAGCGTTAGGTTGCTCTTTGCTAGCAGCCGCGCCGCAAACGGATGTCTTTGACCTCGGATGAGTTGCTCGAGCAGCACCTCGTCTAGGTCTCGGTATCCGCAGTCCTTGGGCGCTTTCCTTAGGGCGGCCATGTAGTCACCGATGGATTCGCCCTCCATCTGTCTTCGCTCTCCAATTCAAACCGCCGCACGATTTGGACGGTGTGGGTGCAGTGGTTTTTAGTAGGGTTTGCAGAGTTGGCCACGATACCGATTGTATCGGCGTTGGCTCTGCCAGGGCTTCCGCAATATCGATGACCTCCGGACCACAGTGGCTTAAGAAATAAGCCCTTTTGCGGTTATCTGGAACTCCCTGCAGTTCGTTGGCTTCTAGAAAGCTTTCGAAACGGGTCATATACGTTCCCCATTTCTCTCTGGCTGGGTCAAACAGTGCGGGCGGAGTGTAACTGGCCATCTCCGCGGTTTCTGCCCTGATTTGCTGGGTTCGGTTCTATCATGTGTGCTTCAGCTCGGTTCTGGTTCTCCTTAGCCTCGAGATCCCACCTTCGTCGCCAATGTTAAGTTCTGGAAGTTACCGAGGCTGGAGACCAGGGTAGTGACAACAGCTCTTTAATATATGGTGAACCCAGCAACAGGCTGGGGGAAAAACCTCTCCTTTTATACAGTTCTGCTGGAGGCTTCGTCCAATCAGCAACGTGCTGATTTCCCGCTCAAATATTTAAAGGTACAAACATGAATACATAACAAATGCCATTTGAATAGCTTAGAGCAGGGGTCTCCAACCTTGGCAACTTTAAGCCTGGTGGACTTCAAGTCCCAGAATTCCCCAGCCAGCAAAACTTGAAGCCTGGTGGACTTCAACTCACAGAATTCCCCAGCCAGAAAAGCCAGAAAAACCTTAAGCCTGGTGGACTTCAACTCACAGAATTCCCCAGCCAGCAAAACTTTAAGCCTGGTGGACTTCAACTCCCAGAATTCCCCAGCCAGCAAAACTTTAAGCCTGGTGGACTTCAACTCATAGAATTCCCCAGCCAGCAAAACTTTAAGCCTGGTGGACTTCAACTCACAGAATTCCCCAGCCAGAAAAGCCAGCAAAATCTTAAGCCTGGTGGACTTCAACTCACAGAATTCCCCAGCCAGCAAAACCTTAAGCCTGGAGGACTTCAACTCCCAGAATTCCCCAGCCAGCAAAACTTGAAGCCTGGTGGACTTCAACTCACAGAATTCCCCAGCCAGAAAAGCCAGAAAAACCTTAAGCCTGGTGGACTTCAACTCCCAGAATTCCCCAGCCAGCAAAGTCAGCAAAACCTTAAACCTGGTGGACGTCAACTCCCAGAATTCCCCAGCCAGCAAAGTCAGTAAAACTTTAAGCTTGACGGACTTCAACTCCCAGAATTCCCCCGCCAGCAAAACTTTAAGCCTTGTGGTCTTCAACTTCCTGAATTCCCCAGCCAGCTTTGCTGGCTGGGGGATTCTGGAAGTTGAAGTCCTCTAGGCTTGAGGTTGCCAAGGTTAGAGACCCCTGGTCTAGAGGGCAAGTAACATGCACCTTACTGCTAAATAAATACTGGTATGGGTAGATAAGCATTATCCCAAATCAGACCTACAGTATTTCTGAGCTTTCCCCATTAGTTTTCCTCCCTTTGAAGGTTTAAATAGCTATTATCTCACATTTGAATGAAAACCTTTTATGTACCTTGAAAAACATGAAGAGAACTTTTCATCTCTTGAAAAGCTTATCTATATGAAGTTCCTCCTAGCCTTTCAACCCCGGGGAGATTTTTAATTTTTCCCCTCAAAGGCTGATTTATGAAAAAGGTTCAGTCTTTCTTTCCCGTTTCATTCTGCCCTTTGATGAAATAATGGAGCGTGAAGTTCTTCCTTCCCCCCAAACCCGTCCTTTCCGATGAGTCATAAAACTAGCCATCATTTTCATTGGAATCTCTCCAATCACTTGCTGATCACAAGGACTGGATCAGTTTTGAAATTCAGTTTAGAGTCTTTGCTTTCAACCTTTTCTCAGCAGGTTTCCTCGGAGTGACTCTCAGCTCTCACTGTGCAGATATGGTCACCTTGACTATCAGTCCTGTCATGGTTGACTGTGGAAATGTATTATCTTCATAGCTGAGGGTGGGGAGAAATATCTTGAGGATGTTGATCGGCTGTTAAAATCAAATGGGCCTCCGGTGGCTCAGACTGGTAAGACAGTCTGTTATTAACAGCAGCTGCTTGCAATTACTGCAGGTTCAAGTCCCACCAGGCCCAAGGTTGACTCAGCCTTCCATCCTTTATAAGGTAGGTAAAATGAGGGCCTAGATTGCTGGGGGCAATAAGTTGACTTTGTATATAATATACAAAAGGATGAAGACAATTGCTTGACATAGTGTAAGCCGCCCTGAGTCTTCGGAGAAGGGCGGGATATAAATGCAAAATAAAAAAAAAAGAGTCTAATCTAGTCTAGTCTAAACATTACCTTAAATCAGGGGTGTCAAAACTCAAGGCAGGTGGGCTGGATCTGGCCCATGGATGCTTAGATCTGACCAGTGATGGGATTCAAATAATTTAATAACCGGTTCTCTGTCCTAATGACTGGGTGGGTGGGTGTGGCCATGGCCATGGTGTTATGTTTGGGTATTGACGAGGCAGGAGACCAGGTTAGTGACAACAGCTCTTTAATAACGGGTGACCCAGCTAAAACTCTGGAGAAAAACCTCTCCTTATATACACTTCAGCCTGAGGCTGCATCCAATCAGAGACGAGATATTTCCCGCCTAAAACTCCCGCCAAAACTTACAGTAATACATTACACTCCTTCCCTCCCAGAAGGCACTTTGCCAATATTTGCATATTATTTCTCTACGTAGTCCTGCAGGTACGTGGGGCGTCTCCTGACTCTCCCGGACCTGCGCAGTTCACTTTCTGGAGTTGAGTCGAGCCTGCCGGAGGGACTTTTCGTTCCTCTGAGCTCCTCCTCCCGGCCATCCGGCCCTGGATTATTCGCCCGCTCGGACCTGCTGTCCTCTAGAGGGACCGGAGGGTGTCGCTGGACCTCGCCTGACTCAGATAAGTCTCTGTTTGGTTCTTTGCTTACGCTTCCTGTTTGTTCTCGGCTCCAGTCAGCTGTGGGGTTAATTAAATCATAGTCAGGGCTGGTCTCGCCTAATTCTGCCTTATCGCTCAATCTGTTTCTTAATTGATCTATGTGGCGCCTCCAGACTCTGCCATCGTCTAGTTCCACTAGATAAGATTTGGGGCCCGTTTTGTCTATGACTATCCCTCTCTTCCAGTTTGGGCCGTCGCTGTAATTATGTGCCCACACCGAGTCTCCTATGTTTAACTCTCGGATTCTATCTGGTTTTGTTTTGAACCCGTCCTGTACGTAGTTCGGGTGTAGCCGGTCTAGCGGGCACCGTAGCTTCCGGCCCATTAATAGCTCGGCTGGGCTGCGGCCGGTGGCCACACAGGGGGTCCTGTGTTGGACGGTTAGGAATGCGTCGATTTGTGCCTGCCAATCGCCGGGGCCGCTTCGTGATAGCGCTTCTTTCGCACTCCGAACAAATCGTTCAGCAAGGCCGTTCGACGCAGGGTGGAACGGCGCTGAGAGGGCATGTCGGATGCCCTCTTCAGCCAGGTACCCTTCAAATAATGCTGCGGTGAACTGTGGGCCGTTATCGGACACGAGGGTGTCCGGTAGCCCGTGCGTGGCGAAAAGGTGTTTTAGTGCTGAGATGACAGCTCCGCGGTTGTGGATTTCATTAGGATGATCTCCAGCCATTTGGAGAGTGCATCCACCACAATTAGAAATGTTTGGCGTGAAAGGGGCCGGCAAAATCAATGTGTATGCGGGACCAAGGGCCTTGGGGTTTCTCCCACTCCAAAACTGGGGCCGTAGGTGGTAGTGGTCTGGATTCCTGACATACTTGGCATCGGCCAACCCTGTCACTGATTTCCCTGTCCATTAGGGGCCACCAGACATAGCTCCTAGCCAAACCCTTCATCCTCACAATTCCTGGGTGACCCTCATGCAGGAGTTCCAGAACTCTTTTCCTCAGATTCTCTGGAACTACCACCCTATCCCCCAGAGCAGGCACCCCTTGCACAGACAATTCCCTTTTTCTTTACAAACTCCTTAAAACGTCGCCCGGTGCAGCGGCCATCCCTTTGAACCCAACCGATTACAGTTCTTAAAACAACGTCCCGGTAGGAGGCCCGAGCCACTTCCTGCGATGTGACTGGCCAGAGTCCAAAGAGTCAATTAGTAGAACGGGTGTGCCCGGGGTGGGGTCCTCGATTTCCCCTGGCAATGGGCATCTGCTCAATGCGTCCGCATGCCCCAGCTCCTTTCCAGGCCGATGCTGCAGCTTGTAGGAGTATGCGGCCAAAAAAATAGTCCATCTGGTCAGTCTAGGTGAAAGTGCTACTGGCGTTGGGCGGTCGCCAGCCAGTAACCCCAATAGCGGTCTGTGATCAGTGACAATTTCGAAATCTCACCCAAAAACGTATTCGTGAAATTTTTTCACCCCTGACACTATTGCGAGAGCCTCCCTATCTAGCTGGCTGTAATTCCTCTCAGCCGGGGACATTGTTCGTGAATAAAACGCTATAGGGGCTTCAGTGCCGTTTGGGAGTCTGTGGCTAAGTACAGCTCCTACTCCATAGGGGATGCATCACAGACCAATACTAACGGCAGTCTGTTGTTGTATTGTATTAACAGGCTATCGCTGATAGCAAACTTTTACTGCCTCAAATGCCCTATTCTCTGACTTCCCCAAGACCAAACAGTGTTTTTCCAAGCAATTTATGCAGCGGTTCAGCAACGGTTGCCTTGTCTTTTAAAAACACGGCGTAAAAGTTTACCAGACCCAGGAAAGCCTGGAGTTCTGTCTTGTTTTTGGGTGCTGGGGCTCTCTTTATCGCTTGACTTTGCTCTCAGTGGGGTGAATTCCTTCTTGTCTATCCTATAACCCAAAATTCAACAGATTCGACCCCAATCTGGCATTTTTGCTTTAACTTTTAATCCTGCCGACCTAAAATGGCCAAAACTTTCCTTAATCGCTTCCCCAGTTCTCTTAAATCTTCCCTGATACCAACACATCATCGAAATAGGGCACGACTCCTGGTAACCCTTGTAGGAGTCGCTCCATCAAATTTTGAATAGCCCAGGGCCACACTCACCCGAACTGTAACCGAGTGCATTTAAAGGCACCTCGTGCGTTACAATGGTCTGGGCTTCAGCTGTGCTAGCATCTACGGGTAGCTGTTGGTACGCTTGTGCCAAGTCTAATTTGGCAAAACTTGTCCGTGCCTAGTGAGTGCAATAAGTGTTGCACTACTGGAACTGGGTAGGCGCTTTTGCAATGCTTTGTTCAAGGTAGCCTTGTAATCTGCACAAATTCTATGGACCCGTCTGGTTTTATAGGGTGACGATTGGCGTCTCCCATTTGGCATGGTCAACTGGCACCAGTCATTCTGTTTGACTTCGCGCTCTTTCTTTCCTGGCCAATCGCGGTTCGCCTTGTCGATCCTGCGCCCTGATTGGTTGGTTTGAAATTGCGGCGGGAATGTGGGGGTTGCATCTCTGACTCCGAGCCGCTCTGATTGGCCGATTTGAATTTTCGGCGGGAAGGTTGGGGTGCTCGGCAGACTTGAGCCAGGTGCCCCTTCCTCTCACACCGCCGGCAAATGGCGTCCCTGAACTTACATCTTTGGCGCTGATGTCGCCCCCCGCAACTTCCGCACTCCTCCGGGTCTTCCCTTGTCGATTTTCCGGTGTAGTGGACTTCTTCCTCCTCTTCGCTGGTTGACTCACGATAGGTTTCTTCGTGGTGGACTGGGCTCGGCTTTGCGCCCGCCATCGGCGTGAGTCGCTTTTGTAAAGTGTCTGCTGCATGGTTGGACATCTCATGGGCTCTGGCTTCGTCCAGAGCGTTTGCCAATGTCAGGTTGCTCTTGGCTAGCAACCGTCTCCTCAAACGGATGTCTCTGACCCCCGTATAAGTTGTTCCAGCAGCTCTTCGTCCAGATCGCGGTACTGCAATGCTTGGAGGCTTGTCTCAGGGCTGCCATGTAGTCGCTGATAGACTCGCCTTCTTGTTGCCTCGCTCCCCAAACTCGCACTGGCCGAACGATTTGGACGGGCTGGTGCGAGTGATTCTTCAGGAGGGTCTGAAGGGTCTGCCACGATACGGATTGTAGCGGTGTTGGCTCCGCCAGGGCTTCTGCGACGGCGATGACTGCGGACCCACAGTGGCTTAGGAAGTAAGCCCGTTTGCGGTTGTCGGCGACTCCCTGTAGCTCGTTTGCCTCCAGGAAACTTTCGAAACGGGTCATATAGATTCCCCATTTCTCCTGGGCCGGGTCAAACGGAGCAGGTGGCGCGTAGCCGGTCATCGCTGCATTCGCCATCACCTTGCTGGGTTTGATTCTCGTAGTGAGTTCAGCTCTGTTCTGGTACTCTGCCTCAATATCCCACCCTCGTCGCCAATGTTATGTTTGGGTATTGACGAGGCAGGAGACCAGGTTAGTGACAACAGCTCTTTAATAACGGGTGACCCAGCGAAAACTCTGGAGAAAAACCTCTCCTTATATACACTTCAGCCTGAGGCTGCATCCAATCAGAGACGAGATATTTCCCGCCTAAAACTCCCGCCAAAACTTACAGTAATACATTACACATGGGGTGTGACAGGCAGCAATTGGCCTCCTGAACCCCTCTGGGAGCAAAAATGGGCCATGGGGGAGACGCGCTGCTTCCCCCGCACCCCGTTTTGGGCCTTCAAGGCCTCCCTGAAGCCTCATGGGAGGAAAAATCGGCCGCGGGGGATGCACACCACACCACCCCAAGCAACATTTTGGACCTAGGAGGCCTCCCTGAACTTACCTGGGAGCTTAAATGGAGCAGATGTGGACTCCTGGAAGGGACGGGTTGGGGAGGGGCAGGACCAGCTAGCAATTTAACTACGAATTTGCCCGATCAGCCCGAACCGGCTGAATCCCACCACTGGATCTGGCCCTTCAGGCCACCCTGGAGATAGTGAAGGATTGGCCTGCGGTGCCTCTGCCAGTGAAAATGTTTTGCCCTCCCAAACTGTTTTCACTGGCAGAGGGTTGCAGGAGGCCATTGCATCTGGAAATGGAGCTTGGGAGCTCGTTTTCACTGGCAGATCACTTGGGCTGCCACAGGTACCCCCCAACATGAGTGACGTCGAGCTGGCCATGCCCATCCTGGCCCCCCCAAGATCAAACACAACCCTGATATGACCCTCAGTGAAATCGAGTTTTGATACCCCTGCCTTAAAGTTTACATCAGAGCCCTCTTTATGTAGGGAAACTGGATTGTTTTGTGGTACATGATCACCATGAAGGCAGTAAATTGTGAGCTTGTGATGCAATCAAGGAATATGATGGCCTCCAGAGCATTTTTGTGCCAATGAAAAATGAGGGTGAAAGGCAGGGTCATTGCCCGTCAACTGCTGTCTCGTTTTCTGTTCTCTAGATTGCAATTCAATCTACCTGGAGGAACAAGGGGGTTAGGAGTAGCATTGTGTAAAAGAAGAGAGAGTGGAGAGTCTGGAGTTAAGAGAGTCTGGAGTCCTTATGTTGCCACAAGCAATCCAAGTCCAGCCTCCCTTAAATGCCGTTAACTTTTTATCTCGCACCAATTTACTAATAGTTCTTAGTTGACGAGAAGATTCTTGTGTATAGACTTGAGCAATAAATCTTCTGAATTGTAGCTTAACATATAAACCTGTTTTTTCACACTTGACCAGAGTTGGAGGGGACCTTGGAAGTCATCTAGTCCAACCCCCTGCTCATGTAGGAGACTTATAATAGGGATTTGAACCGTCAAACTGCTGACCTTTCTAATCGACAAGCTCAGTGTCTTAGCCACTGAGCCACCTAGCCAGGCTAATGCAACCACTTAGAGAAGGTTATAAAGCACTGTGAAGCGGTATATAAGTCTAAGTGCTATTGCTATTTATCCCAGTAGTTACATACCAACCAACCAACTAACCCCAGATAATGACTTAAAGCAGGAAGTAATGTTTTCTTTACCCTCTGTGCACGCATGTGACACGTGCAGGAAAGTGATGTGACACGCACGTGTGGGGTTCATACACTTCTGAGCTGGTAAGGAAGGTAAGTAGATTTCACCCCTGACTTAAAGGAAACCCTCATTTACAAACCCAGGAAAAGAGATAGAGTAATAAGAATGAGTCGAGTGTGAACTGGGCTCAGTAAATCACGCCAAGTGTGACTCCAGTAAATTCACCAAGTAAATCTTCACGGTGTGTTTTCACTGGGTGTGGAAAAACCAATCTTTAAAAAGGGTATATAAAAAGTCATGCATGACTTTGTACTCTTGTTTCTATATATGCAAATATATAATTGGCAAATATACATAAGCAGATATATTCACAAGATATTCATGTTATAGTGTTCATGTTTATCTATGTGGCTTCTGATATATGCATTGCAATAATGTTTTTTTTTCTTTTTAAATTTTGATTTCTACTCTGGAGGGAGGAGTATGAGAAGATGGAGAAATACCAGGGCTTGAAGGAGGAACTCCACTGCATACTTCCCTCCATGTGGATGTAGTTCCGTTGAGGACTACACGTTGAGTGCGGTTGGTCAGCCAGTTACGAATCCATCTGGTGGTGGTGCTGTCTAACCCACATTTTTCTACTTTATCTAGTAGTAGGTTACGGTCTACTTTATCAAATGCTTTGCTGAAGTCCAAGTAAACTTCCACATCCCATTTTTTAACAACTGCGGATTGCAGTGATTTTGTAACAAATATTTTTCGTGGTTACTAGAAAATAAACAAGAATCCTGAACATCATGCATGCTATGTTGCTTTTGAAAAGCATAACCTTGTACGCAATAATATGCAGTGGGGGGGAAAAGCATTGTTAACTAAAGGAGAGCAACAAACAAATCAGACAAGCTTATATATTAGTAGTGAAAATATCCTTGTTTGTGATTTGGGATATACACATTTACTTTTGAAGGCAGATATATAGATATATATATTTTTCAAAATTAATATAAAAACTGCTGTGTGTTTTAAGAGTACTAAAATGCAGAAATTAATTAACATATGCATTAGAAATAAATTAAATGCATTGATAAAAAGCTTCTTTCCATATACAAATATCCTTTGGCTTTTTAAAAACTATACTGATGCCAACTGTACAAGCATTTATTCCTAAACAAAAAAAAAATGTACAAAAGTCTTATTTCATTATTTATATACATTTTACATAGACAAGGAGGCGGTAAGATTAATAACAAATGAATTGGTTGTTCATTAAGACAGTATTCAACCATTTGAATCTGCAACTCGCCTCTCTAGAAATTAAAGCTGGAAAACCCCATTTGCACTGCTACAGTTTTGCCTGAATGCAAGAAAATTGTCCCAGGCTTTCAGCAGAGTATGGAAGGCACTTTCCATCTCCTGTAAGATGCAGAAGATGCAGGGGTCGATTTGAACCCAGATCCTAACCTTTCCAAATGATCTAGGGCAGGGGCCTCCAAACCTGGCAACTTTTAAGACTTGCGGACTTCAACACCCAGAGTTCCTGGGCCAGAAATGGTCAACAAGTCTTAAAGTTGCCAACTTTGAAGACCCAAGATCTACGTTCTACATAGTTATGCATGTTGTCATTGAGATGTGAGTGAGTGTGTGTGTGTGTGTATGTGTGCGTGCGTGAAAATGTCAAGATGGCTGTTAGGACAAGTTTGAAGCCCCACCCCTTTTAAATGTGTTCTGCATGCACGATGCATGTAAAAAAGAGGACAAGTGTTGGAAAATTGCCCGTTAGCCTGGAAGGAGGGGGTCAAGTGAGAGCTTAGCTTGGAATCCTTGCATGGCCGCAAGCATGCAAGTTTGACCTCCCCCAAGATCTTTGAAGCTTTATTTGGTCATTCCTGCAAATGCAACCCTGTCTTGGGAGATTCTTGTAATGTATGTGGCAAACTATAAAGCTACTGGCTTTGGCTTTGCATGACAAGTGATGGCTGCTTGCTTCTAATAGCTATGCTTCTATTGCGATTGCCATTTTCACTTTCCTGCTTTCTGCCACACGTATGTATTCTGTATATTGGCACAACTGCCTCTAACTACCAGGGGTGGCTGCATTTTCACACTGAAATAGATTCTGAGAGCTAAGCTGAGTTCATACATCTTGCTAAGCCATGGTTTAACCATAGTTCATTAAATACATTACAATTCACCTAGCTTATATAGCCACAGACCATCTTCACAAACTCCAGTGGCCGAGTTCAGGCAACATGTTGAAATCAACCCATTAAATCAAGGAATGGCCTTTCAACTTTGATGATCCGGGGCCTAGTTAAGAACGTTATCAGCTCCCTTCCCAAATGGGTCACGCATTAAACATATTCGTTATATTTTCTTTAATCCTTTTGTAGTTTGTAGAGATCGTCACCCAATTCCCATTGTGAAATGGTTATTAAAATTATAGGCTACCCTAATTGACTGGCAAAACCAAAATTTGAAACTCTACCCCCTTTATCACTTCTTTCTGGTATTCAGTACGGAGATCAAGATTTTATAACCAAGAGAGGTGTGTAAGGTTAACCCGATCTTTACTAAATAAGCACCAGAAACATATTTCTGCTTTCAGATAAAAAAGTCCCTATTATTTTAAGAATGAAAGCCCTTGCTTTTTTTGTGAGGGGTGGAGCAAAACACTACTGACATGTTATGCTAGGGAAACCAACAGGTTAGATTTTTTTAAAAAAAAGAATATTTGAAACTTTGAAATATGAGAAGTAGGATCTTATTAGCTTATGGTATATTTTGAGTCTTCTTATAACCTAAAGTGGAAAGCTTAGCTTCAAAAGCACAATATGTATATTAAAATCTCCTTCACCATTACATTCTGGAAGAACGGATTGGGGAAAACCAGCAGCTTGGGTGAACGGTCTTCAAACACAGCATAAAAACGTAGATTGTGTTTTCCTGCTCATCTTCAGTTCCGGATGGAATTCTTTCCAGTTCTCATTTTCCTATCTTCCCCAACCCACACGTTATTTGCCCCTGTGGTGAGCTTTCAAAACTTCCTTCTCTATGCTCCCAGTAGGAAAATTACCGTTGGGGAAACCTATTCCATGTTCCTTCTCAGCTCTTGCTTACTCATCTGCTCGTAAAACTGGACAACAATATGCTTTCGTAAATGGAAAGAGGAGAGGTTTATGAAGCAACGAAAGTCGCCGTGGAAAGTGGTGAGGTTATCTGCAGGCACAGGATTCCACTGTCATATTTGGATACACTTTGAGGACCACGTTTTTGTTTTCATCGAAGAATAAAATGCTGAGCGATGTCATCTTGTCCGGAACACAGCAAGGCTCCGGGATGCCAGAGACGACCCCTACGGCTCTTACAATGCTCTGAATGGTCGCATGGTTGGAGGGCTTCAGGGCCTGTAGAAAAGGAGGAGAAATAAGAAAACTCAATACGTGACTGTAACTTTGTTGCTTGTATCCTTACGATTTATATTGATATTGATTGTTTCCTAGTATGATTCTATTGCTTATTTGTACCCTATGATTATCATTAAGTGTTGTATCTTATGATTCTTGATGACTGTATCTTTTCTTTTATGTACACTGAAAGCATATGCACCAAGACAAATTCCCTGTGTGTCCAATCACACTTGGCCAATAAAAAATTCTATTCTGTTCTGTTCTGTTCTGTTCTGTTCCGTCCCGTCCCATCCCGTCCTATTCTAATCCTATCCTATCCTTATTCTATTCTATTCTGTCCTGTCCTGTCCTGTCCTATTCTAATTCTATCCTATCTTTATTCTATTCTATTCTATTCTGTTCTGTTCTGTTCTGTTCTCTTCTGTTCTGTTCTGTTCTGTTCTTTTCTGTCCTGTCCTGTCCTATTCTAATTCTATCCAATCTTTGTCCTGTCCTGTCCTGTCCTGTCCTATTCTATTCTATTCTATTCTACTCTTCTCTATTCTAACAGGGTAGAAAACATCTGGTTCTTCAAAGCAATGAATTATGGACAGATGTCTACAGGTAGTCCTCGACTTACAACAGTTCATTTAGTGACCATCCAAAGTTACAATGGCATTGAAAAAAGGGACTTATGACCATTTTTCACTTACAACAGTTGTCACGTCCCTGAGGTCAAGTGATCAAAAATTCGGACACTTGTCATTTATGACAGTCGCAGTGTCCTTTTGCGACCTTCTGACAAGCAAATTCAATGGGGAAGCCAGATTCACTTAACAACCATGTTACTAACAACAACTGCAGTGATTCACCTAACAACCATGGCAAGAAAGAAAGGTTGTAAAATGGGGTGAAATTCACTTAACAAGTGTCTCACTTAACAACAGAAATCTTGGGCTCAATTGTGGTTGTAGATCGAGGACTACTGTACTGCAAATGTAAGTGATTACCGATTCAGCTGGGAAACTCCACTTTCCCAGAGCAATGTTTTTCTTCAACCTCAGCCACTTGGAAGATATATGGACTTCAGTTTCCAAAATTGTCACAGACAGTATGCTGGGCTGGAGAATTATGGAAGGTTGTAGTCCACACATCTTAAATCTGCTGAGGTTGAGAAACACTGACCTAGAGGTAGAACTGAAAGCAATGGGACCAAGGTTGGAGACCCCAAGGTTGGTCTCTGAATCCCTGAAGAATAAAAATCAGATCCCACAAATAGTTGTTTAGAGCAGGGCTCTCCAACCTTGGCAACTTTAAGACTTGTGGACTTCAACTCCCAGAGTTCCTCAGCTGGCAAAGCTTGACACCCCTGATCCACAGTTAGGACACCTCCTAGCAATGGGGTAGCAGTGCCGTTTCCTTATATTACCTGTGGTCTTTCGGGTGCACTTCAATGTGTTGGTTACTACCTTTAAAGCGCTCCATGGCTTAGGGCCGGGTTACTTACGGGACCGCCTACTGCTACCGATTGCCTCCCACCGACCCGTGCGCTCTCACAGAGAGGGACTCTTCAGGGTGCCGTCCACCAAGCAATGTCGGCTGGCGGCCCCCAGGGGAAGGGCCTTCTCTGTGGGGGCTCCCACCCTCTGGAATGAACTTCCCCCAGGACTCCGTCAACTGCCTGACCTTCGGACCTTTCGCTGCGAGTTGAAGACATATCTATTTATTCGCGCGGGACTGGCATAGAAGTTTTAGTAGTTTTTAATATTTGGATTTAAATTTTATTGGGTTTTATGGTTTTAAATGGATTTTAATTTGGCCTTATATTTAATAAGTTTTTTAATTACTGTTTTTATTGCGCACTTTTTACTGTTTTATCTGGCTGTGAACCGCCCTGAGTCCTTTGGGAGAAGGGCGGTATAAAAATTTAATAAATAAATAAATAAATAAAATAAATTTTGAAGGAAGCAAAGACAGCTTCCAGATCAGGGGTCTCCAATCTTGGTCCCTTTAAGACTTGTGGACTTCAACTCCCAGCGTCCAGAATCAGAGAGCAAAGCTGGCTGAGGAACTCTGGGAGCTGAAGTCCACAAGTCTTAAAGGGACCAAGGTTGGAGACCCCTGCTCCAGATGATTTTCATTAATGGTAATTCCATGGAGAGATCTAGAGTCCAGCGTTCCGTATGATGAGAAAGTTGCTTCTCCAAAATCTGTCTATTCTGTCTTCTTCCCCATTTCAGACCCACGAGCTGGCCTTCAGCCAGTGGATTCACGGCTCTTACCAGTCCTGGCAGAGAAATCGCAGCTGCCTGCCAAAGTTCAAACAAATGACTCACGTAGCAAGACTTTTGGTTACCACCTTTAAAGCGCTCCATGGCTTAGGACCCGGGTACTTACGGGACCGCCTGCTGTTACCTTATGCCTCCCACCGACCGGTACGCTCTCACAGAGAAGGTCTCCTCAGGGTGCCGTCCGCCAAACAATGTCGGCTGGCGGCCCCCAGGAGTAGGGCCTTCTCTGTGGGAGCACCGACGCTCTGGAACGAACTCCCCCCTGGCCTACGCCAAGTGCCTGATCTTCGGACCTTTCGCCGTGAGCTAAAAACATACTTATTTATTCAAGCTGGACTGGCATAATGGTTTTTTAACATTTTAAATTGGGCTTTATTGTGGTGGGGTTTTAAATTTTTTAAATTTTAAATTTAAATTTTTATACATTGGCCTTTTTGTAATATGCTTTATTTTAATTGGGATTTTAATTGTATATATATTGTGTTTTATTTAGGCTGTACACCGCCCTGAGTCCTTCGGGAGAAGGGCGGTATAAAAATTTGATAAATAAATAAATAAATAAACTTTCAGCTCTTTTTGAAATGGTTCAGCTAAACTTTTGCTTCCCGTGGAGTGAGAGCAGTCCCAAAGCTCCTTATATATCCTGTTGGGTGGGGCTCCTGTCCCCCCTTCCCTTTGATGACGCCGCCTCTCTAATCTTCTGAAGATTATTGATAATAATCTTCTTGATTATTATTATCAGCTGGGTCTGAAGGCGTAGCCTGGGGAAGGGAGGAATCAGGGGATGACGGCCTCATTACGTCCTCCGACTAGTCTGGTTCTGGCTCCTGGAGCCGGGCCAAAGGAATCGGTGCTCCTGAGGTAAGCCTTACCAGCCCTTTCCCCTCACTCTCGGAGTCACTTTCGGGCATGGGGCCAGGTTCGGGGGCTGGAGTCACAACACTGTCTTGGATTCTGGAACCAATTCTGAATTTATTTTTCTGCTTTTGTGATCCCATATGAAAAGCTGCATCCAAAAGAACTGCTATCATATAATGTTTAGGATGATCCACCATGGTATTATTTGGAAGTAGCTATTCCTCAATTCCCTTGGAACATACGACCAGCATTAGCCAAAAATGGCATCTGCTGAGGCTTCAAAAATATTACAGGTAGTCCTCGACTTACAGCAGTTTCATTTAGAGACCATTTGAAGTTATGACGTCACTGAGAAAAGTGACTTACGAATGTTTTTCACACTTATGACTGTTGCAGCATCCCCATGGTCAACTGATCAAAATTCAGACATTTGGCAACTGACTCATGTTTATGACGGCTGCAGTGTCCTGGGGTCACACGATCCCCTTTTGCGACCTTCCGACCAGCAAAATCAACGGGGAAGTCAGATTAACAAACATGTTACTAACTGTAATGATTCACTCAACAACTATGACAAGGAAGGTCATAAAATGGGGCAAAGCTCATTTAACTGTCTCGCTTAACAACAGAAATTCCGCGCTCAATTGTGGTCGTAAATTGAGGATTACCTGCAATGCTAGCATCTGCCTCCTCATATTCCCACTTACCCCCAACTAGCCTCCTATTCCCCCAAAATCAACCCATGTCCTTTTCTGGGGTGTCGCGGACTGATGGGTGGCCTCTTATGATCGTTCAGAAAGTTAGAAGAATTTTGACACCGAGAAGAAATGCCCAGATGCTCTCAGAATTATCATTTGGATAAGGTTTTAAGTTAAACTGAAACATCTTTTCTCTTTCAAACATTCTGTTGATGAGACTATTTTTTTCCTCCCCCAAAATTTTTTCTCTCCTGAGATTTCATTAAAGAGTTGAGAAGCCAGAATTTGCAGATTACGGAAGAAACAATAAGAACAGGACATTTGCAGATTTACGGAAAAGAACAAAATAACAGAGTTGGAAGGGAGTGTTGTGACTCCAGCCCCCGAACCTGGCCCCATGCCCAAAAATGACTCCGAGAGTGAGGGAGAAGGGCCGGTAAGGCTTACCTCGGGAGCACCGATTCCTTTGGCCCAGCTCCAGGAGCCAGAACCAGACCAGTCGGAGGACGTAATGAGGCCGTCATCCCCTCATTCCTCCCTTCCCCAGGCTACGCCTTCAGACCCAGCTGATAATAATAATCAAGCTTGGCTTGACCCGCACTTCAGAAGATTAGAGAGGTGGCATCATCAAAAGGAAGGGTGGGGCAGGAGCCCCACCCAACAGGATATATAAGGAGCTTTGGGACTGCTCTCACTCCACGGGAAGCAAATGTTTAACTGAACTGTTTCAAAAAGAGCTGAAAATCTTGCTACGTGAGTCATTTGTTTGAACTTTGGCAGGCAGCTGCGATTTCTCTGCCAGGACTGATAAGAGCCGTGAATTCACTGGCTGAAAACCAGCTCGTTAATCCGAAGTGGGGAAGGAGACAGAACAGGGAGCTTGGAGGTCTTCTAGTCTGCTCAGGCAGGAAATCCTAAAACCATTTCAGACAAATGCTTGTCCAATTTCTTCTTAAAAACTTCCAGTGTTGGAACCGTCACTACTTCTGGAGGCAAGCAATTTCACTGATTAATTGTTCTACCTACTTAATTAACTTGACTTTATCCCAAAAGCACCACGTTAATTCCTCAAGAATTTCTCAGAAAATCCTCTTCTTTAAAAAGACATTTTGAAAGCAAATTGACTTTTATTATATTGAAAGAAGCCTACTATGGCGGAAAAATGATTAGGAAATTTTCTGCCTGGAGCTGTTTTTGCTGTTATTCAAAAAGTCACAATAATGTGACATGCCATTTGGCCTCCTAAAAAACGAACTTAGTATAGATTTGTAAAACGGCAATTTGCTTGGTTGCCTCTGCTTCCCTTGAATCACATCTCACTGACCAAGATTTTGTGTAAATAAATTGTCAGTATAACTGCAGATGACTAATACAGTCGGAACAGATGGGGTGAAAAAAAACAGATTACTATTATTTGCGAAATGTATTTGCAAACTTGAACTAATGTGCTTATTAACAAAATAGTTTATTTAATACAAACATGTTATTGAAAGGGGGAGGTTGTTGTAATAAAACAAATAACAGAACTGAAAGAATTCCTGAAGAATTTCAAACATTTGAAATTTTGACAGGCTCTAAGAATTAGGATTAGAAGTAGTCCTTGACTTACAACAGTTCGTTTACTGACTGTTCGAAGTTACAACAGCGCTGAAAAAAGTAACTTAAGACCAAGTTCAAACTTAAAATTGTTACAGCACCCTAGTCAGGGGTGAAATGCTCCCGGTTTGGACCAGATCAGCTGATCCGGTAGTGATGGCGGTGGGTGGTTTGGAGAACCGGTAGCAAAATCCCTGCCCCTCCCGCCCATGCCCACCCAATGCCTGATCACCCGCTTCCCCGCTTGCCACTTCTTTTTAAAAATGTTTTTAAAAGGTTAAAAAAAAGGCTCTGGATGATCCCAGCTGAGCTGCCTGATCATCAGAGCCTTTTTTTTTTCTTTTAAAAGCATTTTTTTACAACCCATTCGGCCGAATAGGTTGTAAAAAAATGCTTTCAAAAGGTAAAAAAAAAAGGCTCTGGATGATCCCAGCTGAGCTGCCTGATCATCAGAGCCTTTTTTTTCCTTTTAAAAGCATTTTTTTTACAACCTATTCAGCTGAATAGGTTGTAAAAAAATGCTTTTAAAAGGAAAAAAAAAGATCGCACGCCACAGCTGATCACAACCCCCCCCGCTCCTTTTACTTACCCCATGCCTCCTTTTGGTGTGCACCTTACATTTGCACACACACCTTACATACACGCACAGCCAGAGAACCAGTAGTAAACCAGTTCAGATTTCACCACTAATCCTCGTGATCACGAGATCAAAAATTCAGATGCTTGACAACTGACTCATATTTATAAATGCTGCAGTGTGTTCCAGGGAAAACCGCCATAAACGTAATTTGGGGGAAAGTGCAAATAAAAAGAGAAACAGCAGCAGAAAAATGGTTGTGGGAAATGTGACATCAGCTGCATGAGTGAACGGTCATGACAGTACTGATTATGTTTTGGTTTAATGTTGTTATTATGCAATATTCTCAATGACCGAGTCGTTAAAAATAATTGTTAGCTGCCTGAAAAGCTTCGTGAAAGGTCATAAAATGGCGGAGGAAGATAAAACAAATGTCAGTAAATATTCAGACAGACATCCTGCTGTCACAAGTCCATGCAAGCTGGGGAAAATTCTTTCCAAGGCAACTGTCCATCTAGCCCTGAGAAAAGACAGGTCCTAAAATAAGGTGGACATTCAAAATGAAAATCTTGCCCTCCCCACCATTTAAACTCAGCGGTCTCCTACTATCGTCTAGTACAGGGGTGCCTAACTAGATTTCTTGGAGGGCTGGATCAGCATTGGAGTTGTCCTCTGCTGGCCGGCCTGGGGATGGGGGGTGAGAGCTGGGGAGAGAAGGGACGCCACATTTGGAGTGTTAAAAAAGAGGATTTTCTTTGTATTGCACCCAGTGGTAAACAACCCCCCCTCTTTTTTCCCCCTTTAAACTACTATTACCAAAAGGGAGTTGGAAGTCAACGCCTTTTCTTTCTTTTTCCCTTCTTCACAACCTCAGTTGTGGTTGAGCACACATAAGCACTCAGGTTCAGCTTGATTCCTAGATGCTCAAGAAGGATTGTTCTATAACAGTGATGGCTAATCTTTTTGTTGTTGCGTGCCGAAAGCGCCTCATAATGCAATGCGTGTGTGATGCCCTGTGCTCCGCCCCCTGCGCATGCACACATGACACCCCCCGTGCATATGCACAGCTCTCCCCATGCCCTGTTTTGGCCCTAGTAGGCCTCCCTGCACCTATGTTCTGTCCCCCCCCACACCTCAGTCCGGGAGGCACGAGCGATGATTTAATTAGCTGGCAATTCAGTCCACGGCAGTATCAGCTCAGGCAGCAACCTAGCGAGCGTCTGCCAAGCTTCTCTGTTATCTTTTCTTGATGCCGGTGAGTCAACCAGGAACAAACAATACTTCAGCTCAAGTTTTCTCTAAGCAGTTGATTTGTTCACCACGGAGTAGCATAGCAGCCCCTGCTGCTTTTATACCCTGTGGGGTGTGGCTCCGTGACTCAGCACTTCCTAGGCCTGCCCCACCCCTGCTTCTGTTGTTCCCGCCTCTCCTGTCTACGAAACCTAGGGTCCAACCAGGACTGATTGTCCTCAGCTGGGTCTGGGAGCATTGCCTGGGCGGGGGGAGATACAGGAGACAGAGGCCTCGTTATTTCTTCCACCTGGCCTGCCTCTGGCTCCTGGAGCTGAGCCAGGGAAGCCAGCCCTGCAGAAGGGAGCCCTGATGGCCCTTCTCCCTCACTCTCTGAGTCACTCTCTGGCAGGGGTCCAGGCCAGGCCTGGGGGGGGGGGCTGAAGCCACAACAACCTATAACCCATAATGTGCACCCCCTCCACAGATGCACCCTGCCCTCCAAATCAACTGGCAGGTGGTAGGCACGCACACATGCACGGTGGAACTGAGCTGGGGCAACGACTCATGTGCCTGCAGAGAGGGCTCTGCATGCTACCTGTGGCACCCGTGCCATAGGTTCGCCATCACGGTTCTATAAGCTTACTTTTCTTCATAACAAAGGTCTTTGCCTATTTTAATTTCAGGGATTTCTTCCTGCAGCTGGAAACATAAGGTATTAAATTTAGAAGTTTTTTTTCATGATCTGAAGCTCCCTTCTTGCAAAAGCTTCATTTGTGAATTATTACCAGGGGTGTCAAACTCAAGGCCTGGGAGCTGGATCAGGCCCACGGGGTGCTCAGATCGGGCCCATGGAAATTGCAGAGGACTGGCCCGCGGAGCCCTTGGCAGGGTGCTGCAGGAGGCCATCCAGGTCCCTGCACCCCGTTTTGGCCAGAAGGGTGCCACAGGACCCCGTTCAGGCTGAAAACTCTATAGAGTGCCACTCAGCTTTGTGCTGCTCTTCGTGTCACTCAGCTTCCAAACACTGCCTCTCACATCCGCTGCGATTCGGAAGCCGTTCTTCAGAACGTGCAGGAGTGCAAACACAGCCTGTCAACAACTCATTAAGATACCTGCCTGCATTGCAGAGGCTCTCTTTCAAACGGTACCTGAAGCATTGCATTGGGTGTTCTATGCACTGAGTTTAATATTCACTAACATTCGTTGGCTTCACTGGAACGTTAGCAAGCCTGCAGTGAAATTGAATATATATACATATATTGGTGACTATACATCAGGGACTATACATCAAACTCAATTTCACTGAGGGCCACATGAGTGTTTGACCTCGGGGGTGGGCATGGCCGGCTCAACATCACTCATGTCGGGGGCACCAGTGGCAGCCTGAGGGCTCTGCCAGCGAAAACAGGCTCCCAAGCTCTGTTTTCAGCTGCGATGGCCTCCTGCAACCCTCTGCCAACAAAAACAAAGCTCCATTTTTGCTGGCAAAGGCACCGTGGGCCTGTCCGCTGTTTCCAGGGCAGCCCCGCAGCAATGTTGGGTTTCAAATTTTTTTACTACCGGTTCTGTGGGTGTGGCTTAGTGGGCGTGGCATGACTTGGTGGGTGTGGCTTGGTGGCTGTGACAGGGGAAGGTTACTGCAAAATCCCCATTTCCTCCCAATCAGCTGGGACTCGGGAGGCAGAGAATAGATGGGGGCGGGGCCAGTCAGAATTTTTACTACCGGTTCTCCGAATTACTCAAAATTTCCGCTACCGGTTCTCCAGAAGTGGTCAGAACCTGTTGAAACTCACCTCTGCCCCATGGGCTAGATCTAAGCACCCTGCGGGCCACATCCGGCCTCTGGGCCTTGAGTTTGACACCCCTGCTATACAAGCTCAGTGTACCTTTGCATGGACGTGCCTGGTTGAATGTGTGGATCTGGAGAAGGGAAGGAACATATAAAGCACTGACATAATCCCAACGTTAACCACTATGGCAAATGCCAGTACGTAGAAATACAACGAAACTGCCTAACGTGAGGCTACAAACAACCTCCAAATGTTCCCACCAAATTGTGATTATTTTTTTTTAATGTGACAGAGGAGGAAAATGACAAATTAGGGTGGGCCATCAATGCAGTTCATTACTTTCATGCAATTTGAATGGTATCTAGTGTATTCTTCTACAGATAGAATAGAATAGAATAGAATAGAATAGAATAGAATAGAATAGAATAGAATAGAATAGAATAGAATAGAATAGAATAGAACAGAATAGAATTTATTGGCCAAGTGTGATTGGACACACAAGGAATTTGTTTTGGTGCATATGCTCTCAGTGTACATAAAAGAAAAAAAAAACCTTAATCAAAGGTACAACATTTACAACACAAATGATAGTCATAGGTTGCAATTTAACCCTTAATGATAGCAACAAAAAGTTACAGTCATACAGTCATAAGTGGAAAGAGATTGGTGATGAAAATGATGAGAAGATTAATAGTAGTGTAGATTTAGTAAATAGTTTGACAATGTTGAGGGAATTATTTGTTTAGCAGAGTGATGGCATCATCTTCTGATTACCTTCACTTAGCAACACTCCCCGAAGGTCATATGTGCTCCAAAACTAGTTGTGCACAACTGTCTACCCAAAGCAGTTGCTTGATTATGTTTTTTAAATGGTTGGCACAATGCTCACATTATGCAGGTGTCTTAAATGGCTTTTCAGACAGATCAGTTCCTTCAGGAATGTAAGTACATAGTTTGAATACATCTGAGAATCTCATCAGAGTTAGATGAATGCTATTAATGATTTGGATGCGTTCCTGATTTTAAAATCTTTCTGAAAAGCACGACTTGTAAACTTTGCTTAATTCTGGCCTTATGTGAAAATAATGACCCAGATGTGCAGCACTCAAAAAGAGCTGCAGTGGTTAGAATGCAGTAGTGCAGGCTACTTCTGCTGACTGCCTTGCAATTTGGCAGTTTGAATCTCACAGGCTCAAGGTTGACTCAGCCTTCCATCCTTCCGAGGTAGGTAAAATGGGTGGGTTTTTGAATGTGTTTAAATCTCCAGAAAGATTTATGAATTGTATGCTAGGATACTAAAGAAACTTGGTCAGGATCTGGTCGTGCCTGTCATTATCAATCCTGGATTATTTACTTATTAGAGTTTTATTCTGCCTTTATTGTTGGGGGCTATAGGCTGACTCTGTAAACCGCTTAGAGAGGGCTGGAAAGCACTAGGAAGCTGTATGCCCGTACGCTCACACAGAGAGGGACTTCTCAGGGTGCCATCCGCCAAGCAATGTCGGCTGGCGGCCCCCAGGGGAAGATCCTTCTCTGTGGGGGCTCCCACCCTCTGGAACGAACTTCCCCCGGGTTTACGCCAAATATCTGACCTTCGGACCTTCCGCCGCGAATTGAAAACACATCTATTTATTTGCGCGGGGCTGGCTTAAATTTTATTGGTTTTAAATTTTTTATCATTAATTTTAAGGGGTTTTTTAGTTTTATATATTTTAAAGTTTTTAGGCCAACTATATAATAAGTTTTTTAATTTGTATTTTAATTGTATATTGTACTGTTTGTTTTACCTTGGCTGTACACCGCCCTGAGTCCTTCGGGAGAAGGGCGGTATAAAAATCGAATAAATAATAATAATAATAATAATATATAAGTCTAAGTGCTACTGCTGTTGCTATTTTAGGAGTATTCAATGATTCTGACTTTATCCATTAATACCATCTAAATATCAAACTGGTGTTGGTTGCTGAGTGCATTTGAGATCACCTTAATACAGGTAGTCCTTTACTTACGACCACAATTGAGCCCACTGCTAAGCAAAACAGTTGTTAAATGACCCATTTTATGATCTTTCTTGCCACATTTGTTAAGTGAATCCCATTTGTTAAGTGTGAAAAATGGTCACAAGTCACTTTTTTCAATGCTGTTCTATGAACAGTCACTAAACAAATGGTTGTAAGTTGAGAACTACCTGTGAACTACCTCGTCAGCCGAGCTTTGTTGACATTGGAGGAAATGGAAGGACAGCAAGCCCTCGAGATATAAGAGAATCTGCATGGCATCTATTCAAAGGATTTGACTGAACTATTGTGCATAATCTAAACCAGGAGTCTCCAACCTTGGTCCCTTTAAGACTTGTGGACTTCAACTCCCAGAGTTCCTCAGCCAGCTTTGCTGGCTGAGGGACTCTGGGAGTTGAAGTCCATAAGTCTTAAAGGGACCAAGGTTGGAGACCCCTGATCTAAACCACTGAAAGTTGGTGTTGCAATTTAGCCCTCTGGATTCTCAGGGCCTGTGGCATCCTAAATCAACAGAGCATTTATTTTTGAGAACAGCGTATTTTAGGAACAAGCTGTAACTTTCCCAAAGAATTAAACATTATTATATTTTGAGAAACTGGACCCAAGGGATGAGATTAGGAGTGATTAACTAAATAGGCATTTTAAGAGTTCAGGCATCGTTATTATGCAGCAAGAAATTGACGGTGTCTCGGGATTTACTGTAAAATTTGATGCATTTCACCCCTGCGATTTTGTTTTTATAACCCTGCATCCACCAGTTTTGGCTTTGTGCTTAGTTACGACAGATCTCTCTTTATCCTATTTATCTACTAAATGGCCCATTTCCTGCATGCTGTACTGTAGTTTAATAACAAACAAGCTGGGTTGTTGTTTTTTTTAATTGATGCTTTTCAACAAAGCCACCTTTGGAGTGTTAACAGAGAGGATTTTCTTTGTATTGCACCCAGTGGCAAAGAAAAAAAAAACATAACTCTTTTTTTTTTCCTCCCTAAAAAAAAGAAGAAGAAGAAGAAGAAGAAGAAAGGTAAAATAAATAAGAGATACGGTACCTTTGGAATAGGGAACTGGCATTCACCTGAGCAATAGAAAGCATCAAAAGCTTTAGGAGAAATGATCCATTCGCTCCAGCCTATATCTGCAAAATCTACTTTGAGATAGCGCCTCGAGCAAGATCTTGGTTCATTCCACTGCTTCCGCCTGGCCTTTTTCAGGGTCTGCTCGTCGAACTGAAGGGTCTGGCTCTTCTGATGATTGTGTTTTCTGGGCTTTTTCTTACCCTTTGACCTTTCCGCCAGCCGTGGCTGCAGGGTTTTGTAGTGCTTCCTCTCCTCCCATCCGTCGTCCTCACTGTACTGATACTCAGCTCCTGGGAGTTCGTTGTTCTGCAAGGGCAGAAGGAAGCTGGTGGAACGCTTGGGCCGCTGTCCACTGAGGTCACTGATTGACTGGCTGTCCAGTTTGGGGAAAGTCCCAGGCGGTGGATTCCAATGACCTTGCAAGCTGGAAACCACACTTTCCGGTTCTGAAATGGCGGAGTCGTTGGCGTAGACCAGGATGTAGGGTTCATAGCTGAGATGCAGGCTCTTCCATGGAGGTTGGCCAAGGGAGGCCATCTGGACCCCGATCATGAGATGGTTGTGCTCCTTTGCTCGCCTCAAGTCCCAGGTGATGTTTTTGCATTGCCACAAATGGTCATCCTGCAAAGAAGCGGAGACGTTGACCACGTAACGGCCGAGGGTTCGTGACTGGTTTGTTGGTGATGGGAAACTCAAGAGCAAAAGCTTGATCTGTAGGTCCGGTTTCCTGAGGCCCAGAGAACAGCTGTTGTGTTGAGGGCAGTTGGTGCTGCCGTTCTGAAGATCTCCGACGTAGTAATGCAACAGAGCCGACAAGATATTTTCAGACTTCGTGAGGGAGGTGAGATTAAAAACATACACCTCTTTGTGGCCAAGTATCCCTAGAAAAACAAAAAGCAAAAACACTGACATCAGGCGAGTCCCCAAAAGCCCTTCCCCGTCTACCCCATTTCTCTCGTGCGTTTATTAAATCGGCTCACAGAATTTTGAGCCCGCTCCTGTCCTGTCACAATCACTTGCTACGCACGGACTGAGAGAGTGGTAAACCAAACTAGGTTTTGAAACAAACAGAATTTTCAAAAATAATTTGCACTATGGTGCAGGAACTCAAAAGACCTGCTAGGCCAGGGGTCTCCAACCTTGGCAACTTTAAGACTTGTGGACTTCAACTCCCAGAATTCCTCAGCCAGCATCAAGCACCCTTTCATGAAGGGTGCTTGATGCTCTATGAGCTTGCTTGTTTTCTGGCAGATGCTTCATTACCCAAACTAAGTAACATCAACAGTGCTGCACTGATGCACATCATCAATGCGCTGATGATGTTACCTAGTTTGGGTAATGAAACGTCTGCCAGAAAACAAGCAAGCTCAGAGAGCACCAAGGACCCCTCATGTCAACCCTGAGCTACAAATATTCTCCTTGGGACTACAGCAATAACAGCACTTAAACTTATATACCACTTTACAGCCCTCTCTAAATGGGGTTTGCAGAGTCAGCGTATTGCCCCCAACAATTTGGCTCCTCGTTTTACCCACCTGAGGGAAGGCTGGGTCAACCTTGAGCTTGGTGGGATTTGAACTGCCAAATTGCCAGCAGTCAGCAGAAGTAGCCTGCAGTACTGCATTCTACCCACCGCACCAATAGTGGGTTTCAAATTTTTTTACTACCGGTTCTGTGGATGTGGCTTGGTGGGCGTGGCATGGCATGGCTTGGTGGGCATGGAAGGGGAAGGATTCTACAAAAATCTCCATTCCCATCCCACTCCAGGGGAAGGATACTGTAAAATCTCCATTCCCTCCCCAATCCAGGGGAAGGTTTCTGCAAAATCCCCATTCCCTCCCAATCAGCTGGGACTTGGGAGGCAGAGAATAGAGGGGGATGGGGACAGTCAGAATTTTTACTACCGGTTGTCCGAACTACTCAAAATTTCCAGTACTGGTTCTCCAGAATTGGTCAGAACCTGCTGAAACCTACCTCTGCATTGCATCACCGAGGCTCGTACTATCATGCTACCATACTGTAAAAGGGTAATATCGCCCAGAGTTTGAGATAGAAGTTCTAGCTGGTGTTAAGGGAGTAACTGACCCCAAATGCAATATTATTCTAGAGCAGGGGTGGGCAATTAATTTTCCAAAGGAGCCACATGAGAAACTTAGACTGTTGTTGATGGCTGCTGTTGCCCCATACCTGCAACAATGCCCCACCCCTGGTGCCACCAATATTCCCAGCCGCCAATACTGGCAAAGGCTGGACTAGAAAGTCCCCTGGCCAGATGTGGCTCACAGGCTGTAAAATGCCTACTTCTGTTCTTAGAAGCACTATACTAGCTGCTCCCATGTTCAAAGTATTTTTTAATGATACATGAAGTCTTATATATAATTCAGGACCTGGTATCTAGCGAAGTCTTACTCCTTTTGGCACACACCCATCAACTAATATTTAATGGAGAAGGAAATGGACGAGATTCTCCGTGGAATGAGCTCTGCTAGCTATAAATTCAGCCTGTGATCCTCCTGGCATATTCATTTGATCAAAGAGGGACTGTAGTTGAGGGAGGAAGCAGAGGTGAAATTCAGCAGGTCCTGACGAACTGGTAGCAGAAATTTTGAGTAATTCGGAGAACTGGCAAATACCACCTCTGGCTGGCCCCAGAGTGGGGTGGGTGTGGAGATTTTGCAATATCTTTCCCCCAGGAGTGGGGAGGGAATGGGGATTTTGGAGTAACTTTCCCCTGCCACACCCACCAAGCCACGCCCACCAAGCCACACCACGCCCACAGAGCCGGTAGTAAAAAAAATTGAATTTCACTACTGGGAGGAAATGATGCCACCTTGAGGAATGGGGTGATGCCGCCAGCCTTGAAGAAAGTGTCGGCTCACCCCCTCCTCAATAAACCATTACTCAACTCAACCACTGTCATGGGGGAAGGATCAGCGTAGCGTATAAGTTCCAGTTCAGAAGATTTATCTTCCAATCCTATACACAATAATATAGTCAACTAAAGTTCAATATTAAATTGGCACCAGACAAAGGTCAACGTAATTCAAGAGAGGCCTCTGGTGGCTCAGCAGACTAAGTCTGTCTGTTATTAACACAGCTGCTTGCAATTACTGCAAGTTCAAGACCCACCAGGCCCAAGGTTGACTCAGCCTTCCATCCTTTATAAGGTAGTTAAAATGAGGACCCAGATTGTTGGGGGCAATAAAAGTTGACTTTGTATATAATATACAAATGGATGAAGACTATTGCTTAACACAGTGTAAGCCACCCTGAGTCTTCGGAGAAGGGCGGGATATAAATTCAAATAAAAAAAAAAGAGGGATTGGATTTGGACCATTTATGGGGACTTAATGATTCTAGGCTGATGACTTGCTTAATGCCACCCCCCTAGTTCTGCCTGCTTTTCTCCTATCACCATTTTACAAATTCCAAATTTTCTCTTTTTAAGAAATGTTGCTACAATTGTTAAGTCCTAGATAATCTAGATCCTTTATAGTTCAGCTTCAAGCTTTGGCATGCAATGAAAATCTCACTGGCTGTTCTTATTTAGAATTTGGATAGGGACTTGGATAAGACTAGTACACTTCTGGTCTTGTCATATTTTTCAGCAACATTCAATACCAGCCCCATTTAATACCATTAAATGCTAATAACCATCATTATTATAATTATTAAATGATAATAATCAAGGTATCCTTTGTGCCCACCAATGAAAGTTGATGATTTTCAGCTCTTTCCTCAAAACTCTGCTATTTCCACCCCTTGTTTTTTATCCGTTCAATTGCCTAAATTTAAATGAGGTTGTGTGTGTGTGTGTGTGTTTCGGCAGGGAAATAATTGGGATATAAAAATGGAACACAGGGATTAAACATGGTAGGAAATGCAAATGTAAGAAATGGATAGGAAGCTTGGGGTTGGGAATGAGAAACTTTTTATTTATGAAACGTTTAATGTTACCAACAAGTTTTTGTCTATGACTCTCCTTGTGAAAATGATCAGCTCCTGGCTTTAGAAACAGGGAAAGTGAGGACACCTACAGGCAGACAATGAAATGACAAAGATGGACACAAACCTTTTAATTCTCTACCTCAACTCATTTTATTCTCTGCGTGTGCGTGCCTGCACAATCAGAATACTAGATTCCCAAATCGTATCTGCTTAGAAAAGTAAAGACAATTAACTTAGCCTTTGTACTTGAAAAGTAGAGCTCAAGATTCAGCTGACCTGGTCTTAAATATAGAAAGATCCATATTTTCTTCTTTAAAATAGGTGGGATCCCTAAGAGTTTAGACTAATATCTGGAGCTTTTTTTTAGAAGTGACTCAGTTCAGATTTCTGATAAGTCTTCCAAGAAGCCTGGGAGATTCAGAAGAGGGGAAAAATATTCAGAAAAAAGGGCCAGTAAGACAATGAAAAAATGGGATTGATAGGCAATTGTCAGCAGATTGTTCTATATCCCAGCGGTCTCCAACCTTGGTCCCTTTAAGACTTGTGGACTTCAACTCCCAGAGTTCCTCAGCCAGCTTTGATTGTCTGCAGGTGACAAAAAAAAAAAAAACCCTCCAATGATGGAGCACCCACAACCTCTGGAGATAAGCCATTCCACAGATTAATTGTTCTCACTGACAAGAAATTTCTCTTTAATTCTGAATTGGAACTCTCCTCTTCAATAAGCTTCCATCCATTTGGTCCTGCCTTCAGGTGCTTTGTAAAATAGATTGACACCGCCCCCCGCCCCGTCTTCTCTATGACAGCCCCTCAAATATTGGAAGGCTATTCTGTCATTCCTAGTCCTTCTCTTTGTAGATAGAAGAGTTCCCGTAACCATTCATCGTATGTTTTAGTCTCCAGTCCCCTAATCAGCTTTGTTGTTCTTCCCTGCACGCTTTCTAGAGATTCAATTTTTTTTTTTGTATCATAGTGACCAAAACTGGATGCATTTACCAAAACAGTATAAAGTGGCACTAACACTTCCTGTAATATTTCAGTACAGTGAGCATCATACAAACATTCTCTTTTCTACTTAGAAGTCTTGACCTCTTGATTTCCTGTAAACCATCCAACACTATCTTGAATTTAAGCCCAGGGATAGTTACATTTCCAATTCTGCTTACCACAAATTGCAAACAAAAACAGGCCACGACATACAAATAAGATGGAAGGCTGCAGCTGTTTTGAAGTTCCGAAAGAGTTTAAAATGTACTGATCTTTAACAATAGATGTCACTCTTTTCCTGGGTTTTCAGCTTGCAATGTTTTGGAAATTCTGTCAACCTGGTGGATTAGATGTACTGACAAATTGCTCTCATAAATACAGAAACTTTCCCCTTTATTTATACTGCAGGAGTTAATCTGTGGTAGCCAAAAATCAGGAGTCTGATAGCGCTTATTTCGATTAACAAATTTTATTAGAAGGCATCAGCTACTGTGAGCTGCAGTGAGGCTTTTTAATAAAATTTGTCAGTTAGCAAAGGTGTTACGAGACCTTTGCTTGGATGTCGTTCTTTATATGCAGCAGCGTTAAAATTGTGTAACTTACTACAAGCACATCACTTCTTTAAATCCACCACTTTCCCTGCCTTTTCCCCCCGCATAGTAAACATTTCTTGTTCATACGGCTGTTTTTCCTCAATTGAAATGGAGATGTGCCAAGGCAAAGACCAAATAATGGATGGATATGGGCAGACTTTCATAGAATTGCTAACATTCTTTGCCCACTACATACTCTCTCACATGTCAGACATATGGCATCTATGTGTACATTCATGGAATATAACATGAGTGAAGCCAATAATGCCAACAATGAAAAAGAAAGATTCTTCAAATTGAACCCAAGCTAAGAAATTACTTTTTTTTAGCATGCTGACTACTACAGCAAAACAATTCTTCCTAAACCATTTTGTCAAACCAAACAGTCAGGAGGTTGATGCTGGTATTGCAATGATATCTTTAAATATGACTTGATTTGTAGGGCAAGAGAGAATTAAGAAATGTTATCCTGAGTGAACATTATAAATAAAATCAGACTGCTCACTTGCTTGGTGTAACTGTACCTCATGTAAAACAACAACAACAAACCTTTTAAATAGGAATCCACAACAATATCCCTTTTTCCTTATAAGGTACAAAATATTTCGGAAAATTTTCTGAAAACAAAGCCATGGTACTCACAGATACAAAAAGTGTTACTTTCTTTTCATTGCTTCTTAAAAGTAAAAGAAAGAGAAGCAAGAGAAGTCCAGCTCAAATAAGATACCCTTGTTGGCTAATATGGTTCAGAGACAAAACTGTTCATGTAATTATTGTTAAGCAATCAAAATAATTATCCTTTCTGTCCAGCATTCTACTGGTTTTTCAATGCAAAGGTTACGCTGTTGTCTTTAGGACATGTAACTGTAAGCGTTCTCATGTCCCGTTTAAGAAAACATCTATACCAGTGACGGCTCACCTTTTCCAGTGTGAGTGGCCAAAGCGCACACATGTGCCCAAACCCCCCAAATGCAATGCGTGCATGACCCCCACGCATGCGCCCCACCACCTTGCATGCACAGCCCTCCGCATGCCCCCTGCACCCCACACATACATGCGTGCCCCCCCACCTGCACATGCACACATGGGCCCCCACACGTGCCCTGCCTCCTGTGCATGCCCAACAGTGACCCAAAGACCAGCTGGCTGGTGGCAGCCACGTGCACATGCACGGTGCAGTTGAATTGGTGCAACAGCTCGTGTGCCCACAGAGAGGGCGCTGCGTCCACCTCTGGATGGCATAGGTTAGCCATCGGGGATCTATATAGTACTTAAATTTATTTCCAAATAATAGCATTAGCCAAGCCAAACTATTACTTGGCAGAATAAAATTCCACTTTTAGCACATGCTATCTTAAAAACATAACAGTACATCTTGCTGGGAATATTATTAGGAATTCTGTTCCATAACTGAAGACTTCTTGCCCTCCTCAAGATTAGACCTACACTCCTTATGCTCTTGTGGCCAAGCCTATTTATCAAATTATATGTAGAGCTTAATGTTGAATCAGTTCTTCTCATTTTTCTAAAGACAGGGCCAGCCTAGAGATATGAAGTTCAAGGGGACACTGCCAACAACTAGTGGGGAAGAGCTGATCAGGAGTTTTTCATGCTATCTTTTCTGTCAAATGCATTAATCTTCGTCTCCCATAATTTATAGCCAGCACATTCATTGAGCTTAAGATGTATTCATGTATCCCAGCTAGGTTAAATCAGCAATGGAAACTATTTATGGCTAAGCTTAGAAAATCTATTAATGAGTAAATAATCCAATGTCTTCTGCATTCTACAACTGTGTTCCTCAACTTTAGCAACTTTAGGTGTGGACTTCAACTCCTGGAATTTCCCAGCCAGTGTGCTGGGGAATTCTTGGAGTGGAAGCCCACTTGTCTTAAAGTTGCTAATATTGAGGAAAAAATTGCCAGATGCTATTTTAAACAGGGTAGTGGGGAAAATCTTCGTAGAAAAAAAGTTGTGATCGTTTCTTAGTTTGCACATGCGTGGTAAAAAAAATTGCTTTTATCCAGCTTAGAGTAGAGTGGAGTAGAGTAGAGTAGAGTAGAGTAGAGTAGAGTAGTTGAGTAGAGTAGAGTAGAGTAGAATAGAGTAGAGTAGAGTGGAGTAGAGTAGAATAGAATAGAGTAGAGTAGAGTAGATGAGGAGAGGAGAGGAGAGGAGAGTACAGAGAAGAGAATTCTTTATTGGTCATGTGTGATTGGACGTACAAGGAATTTGTCTCCGTTGCATAAGCTTTCAGTGAACATATAAGCAACAAGTGATAAATCCTGATCATAATCATAAAATAGAATAATCATAAATCATAAGATGCAACACTCATAAGATACTAGATAAAAGCAATCGACATAAATCATAAGATACAAACAACAAAGCTATAGTCATAAGATATTAAAGGAATAGGTAATAGGAAAAATGAGAAGGATAATAGTTAATAAAGCCCTACTAAGTGGTTTGACGTCCCAGGGTACAAGACAGAGTTAGCAAGAACTTCCAGCTAATCAATGCACCTGGCACCATAAAGATGTGCAAAAAAACACCCCATCCATCTGGAAAATCAGGTTAAATATCTGGGCTCTGTGCAGTGGTGGGATTTAAATAATTTAACAACCGGTTTTCTTTCTAATGATTTCTTCCAACAACCAGTTCACCAAACTGCACAGAAAGTTAACAACCGGTTCTCCCGAAGTGGTGCGAACTGGCTTAATCCCTCCACCGGTTCTGTGTTTTAAGTCTAAACGATAAAAAGAAAATGTTCTCATTTTTTTCCTTTTAACATATTCATTTTTTTTCTTTTCTTTAGCTCTCTTCCCCATCCTCTGCTCTTTTCCTTTCCTCCATTCTCTAAAAGTACAGATAATCCTCAATTTAACAATAGTTCATTTAGTGACCATTCAAAGTTACGACGGAACTGAAAAAAACGACATGACCATTTTTTACATTTACAACCATTGCAGCATTCCTGTGGTCACGTGATCAAAATTCAGTTGCTTGGCAACTGACTCATAGTTATGGCGGTTGCAGTATCCCGGGGTCATGTGATCCCTTTTGAGACCTTCTGAGAAGCAAACTCAATGGGGAAGCCAGATTCACTTAACAACGGTGTTACTAATTGAACAACTTCAGTGATTGACTTAACAACTGTGGCAAGAAAAGTCATAAAATGGAACACGGCTCCCTTAACAACTGTCTCACTTAGTAAAAAAATTGGGCTCAATTGCGGTCATAAGTCGAGGACTACCTGCAATTTATACCAATGAAAACCATAGTGGAGAACAATATTAATGTTTTCTGCACGTTTAAGAGAATTGCCTCTCTATACATCCTAAGAGCCATTTCACACTTTTTAAACTCGGTATGCAGGAAACTTGCCTTCAAGGTTAAAAAAATAAATCCCTTCTGCCCCAAAGTGGACTGAAATCATATACATCAGTAGAATTAACCTAATATAAACGTTGCAATAGAAATCAAATTTCCCAGCTGCTAGGTGAATTTCAAGCCAATACTTTTGGTGGGAAAGATGTTGAGACAAGTATTGTTTAGTGTCAAGTTGCCAGAACAAACAAACCAAAAAAACCTACCCTAACCTTGAATAATGCAACTTCGACACTGTTAAAAAAAACAAGCTAGCAAGCATTGCTTGTGCTATGGGCATATTCTTATAGCTGATGCTTGCTTTTTGGCAATATGCGCACATAACATATTCTGTTACACACCCACTGTGCTGTATTTGCATTTACATTTGTAGGTATGCGCTGATTATATGATAAGGCCATGAAAAACTATCCACAGGAATGGCACCACCCATCTCACTTGCATGTGATTCTGGGTGGCACGATAATCAAAACAAAAACTAAACGATCAGTGTAATTTATCATTAAAGATCAATTAAAGCCAATTAAAAAGCTATGCCTGGTGGTTTGTGATGGTTTCTTGACATTATATCAGGGGTGAAATGCAGCAGGTTCTGACAGGTTCTGGAGAACCGGTAGCGGAAAATTTTGAGTAGTTTGGAGAACCGGCTGGCCCCAGAGTGGGGTGGGAATGGAGATTTTGCAATATCCTTCCCCCAGGAGTGGCGAGGGAATGGGGATTTCACCGTATCCTTCCCCTGCCATGCCCACCAAGCCACGCCCACCAAGCCACACCACGCCCACCAAGCCACGCCCACAGAACCGGTAGTAAAAAAAATTAAATTTCACCACTGCATTATATCCCTACCTAACTGCAATTCAGTGTTTAATTCGTTGTTCCCCAACCTTGGAAACTTTAAGATGTGTCAACTTCAACTCCCAGAATTTCCCAGCCAGCATAAACACTGATTTAATTTACTGTTAAGCTTGTCTGCAACCGCAATCCGAGTCTTACAATTTTAGGACATCTTCTCTCTAAAACGATTAGACTCCCGCTGGGATTCAGATGGACTCACAATTTATTAATTTTTTTAGCTGGAGTAAGCAGCTTTGGGTTACTGATAATTTGTCAAAAGAGAATGTAAAAGCTTGGAATTCAAGGTTACAATTTATCTAAGAAATAGCTGTTTTCTGAGTCATCCATATCCTATATGTTTCAGTATAAAAGAAAAAAGAAAAGGAACATGACCTTAGAAAAAGCTGCCACTATACGATTTAAGGCATGACAGCAAATATACTTTCAGTTTGTAACAATTTGAAAAATATGCCGTCACATCTTAAGAGACAGGAAAGACATCATTGCATTGGTTAAATCTCTTGCATAAGTATTCCCCAAAAGCGGAGGTGGTATTTAGCCAGTTTGGACCGGTTCAGCTGAACCGGTAGCGGAAATCATGGGTGGGTGGGTGCAGTGGTGAAATGTAAAATTTGTTACTACCAGTTCTGTGGGTGTGGCTTGGTGGGGCGGTGGTGGTAATGTGACTGGGTGGGTGTGGCCAACTTAAAAAAAAAACTTTTAAAAGCATTTTTTCTACAACCTCTTCAGCCAAAGAGGTTGTAAAAATATGTTTTTAAAAGCCTGTGATGATCAGGCAACTCAACTGGGATCGCCAGAGGAAAAAAAGCTTTTAAAGGGTTCTGATGATCCCAGCTGAATTGCTTGATCGCCAGAATCTTTTAAAAGCATTTTTTCTAAAACCTTCTTCCGCCAAAGAGCTTGTAGAAAACATGCTTTTAAAAGGTTCTGGCGATCAGGCAACTCAGCTGGGATCGCCAGAGGAGCCTTTTAAAAACTTGTTTTTACAACCTCTTCGGCCGAAGAGGTTGTAGAAAAAATGTTTTTAAAGGATTCTGACGATCCCAGCTGAGCCACGCGATCATCAGAGGCTTTTTTTTTAAATTTAAAAGCATTTTTTCAGCTGAAGAAAAAATGCCTTTAAAAGAAAAAAAACAACCTCTGATGATCGCACGGCTCAGCTGGGGTGGGGTGGGGGGCTCCAGAGATTTTTGCTACCGGTTCTCCAAACCACCCGCCACCATCGCTACCGGATCGGGTGATCCGGTCTGAACTGGGAGCATTTCACCCCTGGGTGGGTGGGCTCGCCCCCGCCCACCCGGATTCTATGCCATCCTATTTAGGCACGCTAGCAAAACACATGTGCGGAAGGCCGGGCGCATGCATGGACGGGGGCACACTCACATTTGCAAACCGGTAGGGAAAGTAAGTGTATACCAAAAATGTGAAAAACTTTACAATCATTTCTGTTTTTTTGGTACTTGAACTGAAAAAGGATCACGGAGAAAAAAAGGAAAGGGTAAGTGAACTGTATGTTTGCAAGACTTCTGCCACCCACAGGCAAGGAAACGGAATATATGCAAGCCGAAGAATGCAGCGATGGGCTTCTATCCAAAGATATCTTAGCTTTAGAAATAATAAATACTTCTTAATCAACTTTCCCCAAAGGAAGCAAAATAGCTTCCCTTGAGTGGCATGTCTGTGCATTTTCTATCAATGGCATTGCATTCATCCAGATAGGGAGACTTTTTGTCAAGACGAATCCCGAGATCCTAGTTTATTGTTATTCTAGTTTGCTAACTAACATGACAGTAGAATTCCTAGATGTTACATTAAATCAGTGATTCTCTACCTTTTCTTTACCGTGGACCCTCTTTAAATACCTTTTTTGGCCAGTTAAGACTTAATTCAAGATTTAAGTCAATCAACATTTCTTTAAGCCTTTGTGGGAGTGGGGGCATGATGATATTGCCCCTACCCCCACTGCATTAAAATCTTGCTTAACACCAACTCTGACTTCAAATGTGAAATGGGGGAAAGAATGGGGGAAAGAAAAGCTGTGAAAAAAACCCCCCACCTGAATATGTACTTTGGATTCCTCCCCCCCACCCTTAATGTGAAATTAAAAGACCTGTCAGCAGATATAAATGTCCATTCCCAATATTCTTTTATACTTTGAAGCAGGGGTGAAATGTAAAATTTGTTACTACCGGTTCTATGGGCATGGCTTGGTGGTGGTGGTGGGTAATGTGACTGGGTAGGCGTGGCCAACTTTCTTTTTTAACTTTTAAAAGCATTTTTTCTACAACCTCTTCTGACGAAGAGGTTGTAAAAAATGCTTTTAAAAGCCTCTAATGATCAGGCAACTTAGCTGGGATCGCCAGAGGAGCCTTTTAAAAGCATTTTTTCTACAACCTGTTAGGCCGAAGAGGTTGTAAAAAAAATGCTTTTAAAGGGTTCTGACGATCCCAGCTGAGCCGTGTAATCACCAGAGGCTTTTTTTTTACTTTTAAAAGCATTTTTTCAGCCGAAGAAAAAATGCTTTTAAAAGTAAAAAAAACAACTTCTGATGATCGTACGGCTCAGCTGGGCATGAAGGGGGCAGGAAATTTTGCTACCGGTTCTCCGAACCACTTGCCATCGCTACCGGATCGGGCGATCTGGTCCGAACCGGGAGCATTTCACCCCTGCTTTGAAGGGATCCAAAAAAGAAAACAGGAACATTACTACTGTAGGTAGTCCTCGACGTACGACCATAACTGAGCCCAAAATTTATGTTTCTTAAGTGAAATATGTGTTAGGTGAGTTTTGCCCCATTTTACGACCTTTCTTTCCACAGTCGTTAAGTGAATTACTGCATTTGATTAGTTAGTAACATGGTTGTTAAGTGAAACTGACATCCCCATTGACTCTGCCTGTCAGAAGGTTGGAAAAGGGGATCACGTGACCTTGGGAAACAGCAACAGTCATAAATACGAACCAACTTCCAAGCATCTGGATTTTGATCACATGACTATGGGGATGCTGCAGAGGTCGTAACTTGGAAAAATGGTCATAAGTCACATTTTTCAGTGCCGTTGTAACTTCCAACAGTCACTAAATGAACTGTTGTAAATTGAGGACTACTTGTACTGACGTGACTCCAATTTGGACAGGTCACAGCCTGTTCTGACCTAGGCTTCCCCAGCAACAGGAAGCAGAGTCCTCGTCCCGATAAATCTCTTTTATTTAATTTACAGTGGATTCCTCTCCAGCAAAGTCTTTCCTCTACCACAGATTTTCAAGATACTTCACAATTACCGACCTTTATCAGGCTTGGAGAGTAGCCAGGCCGATATCTTTCAGACGCCGCAATACTTGGCAAGAATGCAGAAATGAACTAATTGTCTCCTGCAAACTCCACTCCCCTTTCGCTCCTCTTTTATTCCCTCTGGGAGGGGCCATTCATCGTTCACCTGTGGCCTTACTCCCAAGTCGACCCTAGTTCTTTCGCTGTTCCCTTTGTCTGGCAACTCTGTGCATGCGCACACTGGGAACAGGCTCCAGCTGTTCATCTGCCGCACTGATGTCTGACTCAGAAGGCAGTTGATAACTGGCATAAGGCCCTGGCCCCCTCTCTGCCTCCGACGCAGAGCCCTCATCAGAGCCTTCCCCAGACTCCAGGACTGGCCCATGTTCCTCTCCAACCTTCTCGCTGTCCGAATCTGCTGCCAGATCCGCTGGCGGGCCACAACACAGCCATGCAGTTGTGTAGAAGAGGTGTACAGATAGTTCTTCAGTTATGACCACAAATTTTCTGTTGCTAAGCAAGGTAGATATTGAGTGAGTTTTCTCCTATTTTACGACCTTCCTTGCCACCATTGGTTTGTGAATCACTGCAGCTGTTTAGTAACACAGCTCTTAAGTAATCTGGCTTCCCCCGTTGACTTTATTGGTCAGAAGTCGCAAAAAGGGATCATATGACCCCGGGACAGTGCAACCGTCGTAAATATTGGCCAGTTGCCAAGCGTCCGAATTTTGATCACGTGACCATGGGGATGCGGTAAGGGTGAAAAACAGTCATGTCACTTTTTTCAGTGCTGTTGTTACATTAAACCTGTATTTTTTGGAGTATAAGACGCACCTTTTCCGCCCCAAATAGAGGGTGAAAATCTGGGTGGGTCTTATACTCCGAATGTAGCCCCGCCCAGCTTCTCAAACGGAGGTTTCAGAGGCTGAAAAAAAAAATCAGAAACAAAGCTTCAGAAAAGAAGCCCCCCGAACAGAGCTTCAGAGGCTTTTTTTCTGAAGTTCTGTTTTGGAGGCTTTCAGAGGCAGAAAAAAAAAGTTTTTTTTGAAACAGAGTTTCAGAAGTTTCAGAGGCAGAAAAAAAAAAGGCACGTCACAGAGTTCACAACCAAGAAACCTGTTGCTAAAATTCACCTCTGGGAACAGCTGATTGGGGGTATTCCGGGAGACCGATCCACCTGCCAATCAGCTTTTTCCTTAGTTTCCTCCCAAAAAACCAGGATACGTCTTATACTACGAAAAATATGGTAATGGTTGTAAGTTGTGGATTATTTGTACTGATGTGTATCAAAAAGGCCTGAGACTCCATTTAGCAGGTGGAGAAGAAAGCGAATGTGTTCACTGTTCTAAACCAGAAATTCCTTGAATTTTCCCAAGAGAAATAAATTACTATTATTCACTCCTGCTGTCCTTAGAAATACTATCCAAATTAAGGCTTGGTGTTTGTTTTTTTAGCAGACTTGCAATTTGTGTGATGCTCAGAGAAATTTTGCGCCTTGTTCTTTACAAGCGTAGTTGTGTCCTTTCACAAGGTATGGATTTGGTTAACAGGTAAATACGGCATTTTAAATTCAGATCACGGCTTCTAAAAACCACAATTACTGTAATATTCGCAAACAGCTCTTTCTCACTGAGTCCGAAGATGAACAAAAATATATCTGTAAGACAACTGTCCCTGTTAATTTTAATGTTTCTAATGTTTTTTATAGAATAGGATAGGATAGGATAGGATAGGATAGGATAGGATAGGATAGGATAGGATAGAATTCTTTATTGGCCAAGTGTGATTGAATTTGTCTTTGGTGCATATGCTCTCAGTGTACATAAGGAGAATAAAACACATTCATCAAGAATAAAAAGATACAACACTTAGTTATAGTCAAGGTTACTAATAAGCTTTCAAATCATACTAGGAAACAAGTAAAAACAATATACATTGAAAGATACAAGCAACATGGTTATAATAATAAGTGGGAAGAGATAGATACTAGTAAGGAAGAGAAGAATAATAGTAATACGGTCTTAGTCAATAGTTTGACAGTGTTGAGGGAATTATTTGTTAAGCAGAGTGATGGCATTTGGGGAAAAACTGTCCTTGTGTCTAGTTGTTTTGGTGTGTAGTGCTCTATAGCATCGTTTTGAGGGTAGGAGTTGAAACAGTTTATGTCCAGGATGTGAGGGGTCTGTAAATATTTTCATATTTTGACTCATGCAGTATACAGGTCCTCAATGGAAGGCAGGTTGGTAGCCATTTTTTCTGCAGTTCTAATTATCTGTTGAAATCTGTGTCTGTCTTGTTGGGTTTTAATTTTTTAAAAATGTTTTAATGTGTCTAATGTTTTTATATTCTTGCTTTTATTCTGTTGTAAGCCACCCAGAGTCACTCTGATGGGAGATGGGTGGCATATAAAATGTTAATAAATAAACAGGCTTACTATATTTGATTGATATGAACTTTGCTGCATTGTGACCATATTAAGGACTATAACATAATACACTGCGCATCTTTAGAAATGCATGATTTATACAGTGTAAATTTATATTACACGACATGGTATATATTAGTGTTTCCCAATCTGGGGAACTTTAAAATGGGTGGATTTAGCGAGGCAATTAGGGGCAACCGAGGGAAAGGTGAAGCACAAATATGTTTCACTTTTATTACATTATAAATATGGGCTTAGATCCCATCACTTTCAAGTGAGAGTTATGACTGTTTATTTAGGTTTTTTTTAAATGTACGTATATTCCACCTTTGTTCTCATTCAGCTGAGCTTCAATTGCTTGGATTTGCCTGAAAGGGTTTCCTTGGTACAAAGAAGTAACTTCAGGGCAGTAATCCTAGAATAAAGTTTCTGAGATTTCGCTTCTAAATAAACATACACAGGACTTGTCCCCAGGTAAAAGAATGCTCCCCCCTGCCATATTTAATTAATTATATTTAATTTTCTTGATTTCGGTCCCACCTTTCATTAGGAGCTCAGGGGAGTTTATATAGGAGCCTCTGATAATTTTCTGTTGAACAACAATGTTGTAGATGGGGGAGAGGAAGAAAGAGAGAGCGAGAGAGAAAGAGAGAGACAGGGAGGGAGACAGACAGAGAGAGGGAGACAGAGAGAGGGAGGGAGACAGAGGGAGGGAGACAGAGAGACAGAGGGAGGGAGGAAGGGAGAGGGAGGGAGGGCGAGAAAAAGAGAGGGAGGAAGGGAGAGAGAGAGAGAGATAGGGAGGGAGAGAGGAAGGGAGGAAGAGAAACAGAGGGGGAGAGAGAGACAGAGGAGGGAGGGAGGGAGAGAGAAAGAGAGGGAAGAAGGAAGAGAGAGAGAGAGAGAGAGAGACAGAGGGAGGGAGGAGGGAGAGAGGGAGGAGGGAGAGAGTGGAAGGAGGAGACAAAGGGAGGAGACAGAGAGACAGAGGGAGGGAGGAAGGGAGAGGGAGGAGGCGAGAAAGAGAGGGAGGAAGGAGAGAGAGAGAGATAGGGAGGGAGAGAGGAAGGGAGAGAAAGAGAGGGAAGAAGAGAGAGAGAGGGAGGGAGGGAGGGAGAGAGAGAAAGAGAGAGAGAGGGAGCGAGGAAGGGAGAGAGAGAAAAAGAGACAGAGGGAAGGAGGGAGGGAGGGAGGGAGAGAGTGGAGGGAGGGAGACAAAGGAGGAGACAGAGACAGAGGAGGGAGGAAGGGAGAGGAGGGAGGGAGGAGGCGAGAAAGAGAGGAGGAAGGGAGAAAGAGAGCGACAGGGAGGAAGAGAGGAAGGGAGGAAGAGACACAGACAGAGGGTGAGAGAGAGACAGAAGGAGGGAGGAGGGAGGAGAGAGAGAAAGAGAAAGGAAGAGAGGGAAGAAGAGAGAGAGAGAGAGAGACAGAGGGAGGGAGGGAGGAGGGAGGAGAGAGTGGAAGGAGGGAGACAAAGGAGGGAGACAGAGAGACAGAGGGAGGGAGGAAGGGAGAGGGAGGGAGGAGGCGAGAAAGAGAGGGAGGAAGGGAGAGAAAGAGAGAGACAGGGAGGAGACAGACAGAGAGAGGAGACAGAGAGAGGGAGACAGAGGAAGGAAGAGAGAGAGAGAGAGGGAGGGAGGAAGGGAGAGGGAGGGAGGGCGAGAAAAAGAGAGGGAGGAAGGGAGAGAGAGAGAGAGATAGGGAGGGAGAGAGGAAGGGAGGAAGAGAAAGAGAGGGGGAGAGAGAGACAGAGGGAGGGGAGGGAGGGAGAGAGAGAAAGAGAAAGGAAGAGAGGAAGAAGGAAGGGAGAGAGAGAGAGAGAGAGGGAGGAGGGAGGGAGAGAGGGAGGGAGGGAGAGAGTGGAAGGAGGGAGACAAAGGAGGGAGACAGAGAGACAGAGGGAGGGAGGGAGGGAGAGGGAGGGAGGGCGAGAAAGAGAGGAGGAAGGGAGAGAGAGAGAGATAGGGAGGAGAGAGAGGGAGGAAGAGAAACAGAGGGGAGAGAGAGACAGAGGAGGGAGGGAGGAGAGAGAGAGAAAGGAAGAGAGGAAGAAGAGAGAGAGAGAGAGAGACAGAGGGAGGGAGGGAGGAGGGAGGGAGAGAGTGGAAGGAGGGAGACAAAGGAGGGAGACAGAGAGACAGAGGGAGGGAGGAAGGGAGAGGGAGGGAGGAGGCGAGAAAGAGAGGGAGGAAGGGAGAGAAAGAGAGAGACAGGGAGGAGACAGACAGAGAGAGGAGACAGAGAGAGGGAGACAGAGGGAGGGAGACAGAGAGACAGAGGGAGGGAGGAAGGAGAGGGAGGGAGGGCGAGAAAGAGAGGGAGGAAGGGAGAGAGAGAGAGATAGGGAGGAGAGAGGAAGGAGGAAGAGAAACAGAGGGGAGAGAGACAGAGGGAGGGAGGGAGGGAGAGAGAGAAAGAGAAAGGAAGAGAGGAAGAAGGAAGAGAGAGAGAGAGAGAGAGAGGGAGGAGGGAGGGAGAGAGGGAGGGAGGGAGAGAGTGGAAGGAGGGAGACAAAGGAGGGAGACAGAGAGACAGAGGGAGGGAGGGAGGGAGAGGGAGGGAGGGCGAGAAAGAGAGGAGGAAGGGAGAGAGAGAGAGATAGGGAGGAGAGAGAGGGAGGAAGAGAAACAGAGGGGAGAGAGAGACAGAGGAGGGAGGGAGGAGAGAGAGAGAAAGGAAGAGAGGAAGAAGGAAGAGAGAGAGAGAGAGACAGAGGGAGGGAGGGAGGAGGGAGGGAGAGAGTGGAAGGAGGGAGACAAAGGGAGGGAGACAGAGAGACAGAGGGAGGGAGGAAGGGAGAGGGAGGGAGGGCAAGAGAAAGAGAGGGAGGAAGGGAGAGAAAGAGAGCGACAGGGAGGAAGAGAGGAAGGAGGAAGAGACACAGACAGAGGGTGAGAGAGAGACAGAAGGAGGGGAGGGAGGGAGGGAGAGAAAGAGAAAGAAAGAGAGGGAAGAAGGAAGGAAGAGAGAGAGAGACAGAGGAAGAGAGAGAGATAGAGGGAGGGAGGGAGGGAGAGAGAGGGGGGGATTTGGAGGGGGGTAAGTTGGTTGAGGTTGGTCTTGAATCAGGACAACTTCGTCCAGGCTGTCTGTAGAGGTCTTGTTCCATATGAAAATAAAATGTACAGATAAATAAAATGTAAGTTGACTTTGTATATAAATATACAAATAGAACGAAGACTATTGCTAACATAGTGTAAGCCGCCCTGAGTCTTCGGAGAAGGGTGGGATATAAATGCAAATAAAAAAAAAAGAGAAGCCACCTGGCTGTTGTTAGGTAACATTCAAGCATCCAGATATCATCCTGACTGTATAAATACAGATAGTCCTCAACTAATGACCACAACTGAGCCCAAAATTTATGTTCCTAACTGAGATAGTTATTAAGTGATTTTTGCCCCATTTTACATCCTTTCCTGCCACAATTGTTAAGCAAATCACTGCGGTTGTTAAGTTAGCAATATGTGAATCTGGTTTCCCCATTGACTTTGCTTGTCAGAAGGGGATCACGTGACCCCAAGATACTGCAAGCATCATAAATACATGCCTGTTGCCAGGCATTTGAATTTTGATCACGCGACCACGGGGATGCTGAAACGGTCGTAAGTGTGAAAAACAGTCATTAGTTCACTGTTTTCAATGCTATTGTAACTTCGAACGGTCACAAAATGAACTGTTGTAAATTGAGGATTCCTGTACTGCTGCTCCTGTACTTACATAAAACCTAAATGGATTACGGTTGCAGGAACTGGGTATGTCTAGTTTGACGAAAAGAAGGAGTAGGGGAGACATGTTAGCAGTGTTCCAATATCTCAGGGGTTGCCACAAAGAAGAGAGTCAAGTTATTCTCCAGAGCACCTCAGGGTAGAACAAGAAGCAATGGATGGAAACCAATCAAGGAGAGAAGCAACCTAGAACTAAGGAGAAATTTCCTGACAGTGAGAACAATCAACCAGTGGAACAACTTGCTTCCAGAAGTTGTGAATGCTCCAACTCTGGAAGTTTTTAAGAAGATATTGGATAACCATTTGTCTGAAGTGGTGTAGGGGGTTGGACTAGAAGGCCTCCAAGGTCCCTTCCAACTCTGTTATGCTATTCTATTCTATTCTATTCTATTCTATTCTATTCTATTCTATTCTATTCTATGCTATGCTATGCTATGCTATGCTATGCTATGCTATGCTATGCTATGCTAAACCTTTTTGTTAAGATAACAACATAGCATTTATACAAAACATTTTCCTGAAATAAATGGTAGATTGTATATGTGATCAGAAGAGGAGAAATTAAGCTTAATCCTTTTGTCCTTCTAGAACAGGGGTCTCCAACCTTGGCAACTTTAAGCCTGGCGGACTTCAACTCCCAGAATTCTGAGAGTTGAAGTTCACCAGGCTTAAAGTTGCCAAGGTTGGAGACCCCTGTTCTAGGATACTGATTATTACTATGCTCAATGAATGCAGTGAAGGCAAATGAACATTCACTGAAAGACCCTGAATACAGGTAGTCCTCGACTTACGACAGTTCATTTAGTGACCGTTCGAAGTTACAACGGCACTGAAACAAGTGGCTTATGATTTGCTCGTTTTTCACATTGACGACCGCTGCAGCATTCCCATGGTCACATGATCAAAAATTTGCAGCATTCCCCCTGGTCACGTGATCAAAATTCAGACACTTGGCAACTGGCTCTTATTTATGACGGCTGCCGTGTCGCCTGGGGATCACGTGATCCCCTTTTGTGACTTTCTGACAAGCAAAGTCAATGGGGAAGCCATATTCACTTAACAACCGTGTGACTAACTTAACAACTGCAGTGATTCACTTAACAACATTGGCAAGAAAGGTCGTAAAAAGGGGGCAAAATTCACTTATTCAGAATTACAGAATAATAGCGTTGGAAGGGACGCTGGAGATCATCTAGTCCAACCCCTGCTCTCATAAGATGTGGAAGAAGGGACTGCTTTGTTTGAAAGGAAAATGAATAGGAATTAATTCTGTCTTTTAAACATAAATGGAGTTGGAAGGGACACTGTAGGTCATCTACTCCAACCCCCCATCTCCCCCTGCCCAAGCAGGAGAACCCAACAACTCAACAACTGCCTCGCTTAGCAACAGGAATTTTGGGCTCGACTGTGGTCGTAAGTAGAGTATCTAGTAATATAGCGACTATCCGTAGTCGTTTTCACAGCAAGCAGAACTAAGGCCGGAATTATCTTTGCAACAATCACACAACTTTGTAAGCCTTTGGCCTCTAGATGTAACAGGCTGTAGGAATTCCCAACCAGCGTGACTTAGAATCCGTATGCATCTCTTCCTATGTTAATTGTGCATGGAATTAACAATTACGGCAACGAAAAACAACAATAAAAACAACTGTTTTTTAGCTTTTAAAAATAACCTTGCCTGGTTGCTTGGAGGCAATTCTGACTCACCAGCGGTGAACAAGGAAATTACTATCTTCGAAGATTCTTACAAACTACCCATTAAAACGAAGCACACAATACTTTCCCTGGAATGTTTCTGACCACTGTCCACACCTTTACAAGCACCAGAATACTTCTATTAAAATTAAATAATCCTGGGATTATGGACCCACATGACTATCACGGCATACAGGTAGTCCTCAACTTACGGCCACAATTGAGCCCAAAATTTATATTGTTAATTTGTTAAATGAGCTTTGCCTCATTTTAAGATTTTTCTCGCCACACTTGTTAAGTGAATCACTGCAGTTCTTCTAGTGTTGTTAAGTGAATCTGGCTCCCCCATTTACTTTGCTCGTCGGAAGGCCACAAAAAGGGGTCACATGATTCCAGGGCACTGCAACGGTCATAAATGTGAGTCAGTTGTCTATTGTCAATGTAAATCACGTGACCATGGGGATGCCGCAATGGTCATAAGCGTGAGAAATGGTCTTGGATCACTTTTTTCAGTGCCTTTTGTAACTCTGAACGGTCACTAAATGAACTGTCATAAATCGAGGACTACCTGCACATAGCTGCTACCTGGGAATTAATGAGAGGCATAGCTCAAATTGCAATGCCCACCCGCGAGTGGGAAGAATCTTACCTAAAATATATCCATGCCACAGAAAGTGATGGTTTGAGACTTCATTACAATTCACTCCAAAGGATTTTTTCAGATTGCAAATAACTGAACTGTCCCACTGACACATAATCCCTATGTGATCCCTCATCTTTTATTTTGGGACCCACACGTGCTCATCGTGCAAAAGGTCTAGAATATTAAATTAAAAACAACTGTAGGATTAAGACTTTATTGGGGAAGCCCCAGTGGCTTAAGCAAGCAAGAAAAAAAAGAAAAAGTAAAAATATCTGAATGTGTCTGTTTTGAAAACTCACGAAAAGCAACGAGACAAATAAAATGCTAGCATGCAAAAAGTTGGCCTCCAATTGTATGCATGTGTGTGGAAGAACCTTTCTCCCTTTCTCACTTCAAAACAATAAAATACACACCTTGCCCTGGCAAACAATGTTACAGGTAGCCCTTGACTTACAATCCTTCATTTAATGACCATTCAAAATTGTTAGGTTCGGGCAATGAAGAGGCAGGAGACGATACAAGTGACAACAGCTCTTTGGTTTATTGTGGTCCCAGCAAAAGCCAACAGGCAAAAAACCCTCTTTAAATAGTATTTTGGCTGAGGCATCAGCCAATAAGCAACGTGCATTTTCCCGCCCAAATTTCCCTCCTGAAATTCAAATACATTACACTCCTCCCCTCCCAGAACACTTTTTACCATATTTACATAGTTTTTTGCATAACATTTGCATGTTATTTTTCCATGTAGTCACGCAGGTAGACAGGGCATCTCCTAACTCTTTCTGACCTGCGCAATTCATTCCCTGGGAGTGAGTCGAGCTGGTCGGAGGGACTGTTTGTTCCTCCCAGCTCCTCCTCTGAGCCATCTGGCCCTGGATTATTGGCAGAGTCGTCCCTGCTGTCCTCCGGAGGAGCCGGTTGGCGTCGCTGGACTTCTTCAGACTCAGCTAAGTCTTCCGATCGCCTCGGGGTTGAGTTAGCTGTTGGTTCAAATATTTGGTAGTCAGGGTCTGGCTGTTTGGTCTCTGGATCATTTTGCATTCTTTTTCGTAATTGATCTATGTGACGTCTCCACACTCGGCCGTCCCCCATGTCCACTATGTATGACTTTGGGCCCGTCACTCCTACAATTGTTCCCTTTAGCCACGCTGGGCCCTCACTATAGTTATGTGCCCATACCGGGTCACCTGTTGTCATTCTGGTTCTTCCCTTTATGCTTTGGTATCCATCAGGGGAGTATGTTGGGTTTAACCGATCTAGGGGGCACCGGAGTCTTCTACCCATTAATAACTCCGCTGGGCTGCGGCCGGTGGTCACACAGGGGGTTCTATGTTGGACTGCCAGGAAGGTATCAATTTTGGATTGCCAATCTCCTGGGCTAATTCTAGATAGCGCTTCCTTGGCACTGCGTACGAAACGTTCTGCAAGTCCGTTTGTCGCCGGGTGGAAAGGTGCCGAGAGGACATGTCGGATGCCCTCTTCTGCCAAGTACCCCTCAAACTGGGTGGCCGTGAACTGTGGGCCGTTATCGGACACTAGAGTGTCGGGCAACCCGTGTGTCACAAATAGATGCCTCAAGACTGTGATTACAGCTTCCGCTGTTGTGGTTTTCATGAGTAAAATTTCTAACCACTTCGAGTAGGCATCTACCACAATTAAGAAGGTTTGCCCATGGAACGGCCCGGCAAAATCTATGTGGATCCTGGACCAAGGACCCTGGGGTTTCTCCCAATCCCTTATGGGGGCTGTTGCGGGTAGTGGCCTTGATTCTTGACATGCTTGGCATTTCCCTACCCGATCGCTAATGTCTTTATCCATTTGTGGCCACCACACGTAGCTTCTCGCTAGGCTTTTCATCCTCACAATTCCCGGGTGGCCCACATGCAATAGTTCCAACACATGCTCTCGTAATTTGTCTGGAATAACCACTCTATCCCCCCATAACAGACAACCCCCTTGTACCGACCCCCTTGTACCGAACTCTTTTTTGTAAACTCTTTGAAATGATCCCACGGTGCAGAGGGCCATCCCCTCTGCACCCAACCGATCACAGTTCTTACGACAATGTCTTTGTAAGATGCCCTAGTCACTTCCGTAGATGTGACTGGGCCAGAGTCCAAAAAGTCAATTAACAAAACGGGCATCCCTGAGGTCGGGTCTTCAATAGTCTCTGGCAACGGACATCTACTTAAAGCGTCCGCATGTCCCAAGTCCTTGCCCGGTCGGTGAGACAGTTTGTACGAATATGCTGCCAGGAAAATAGTCCAACGGGTCAGCCTGGGTGATAATGCAACCGGTGTTGGACGGTCCCCCGCCAAGAGTCCCAATAAAGGTCTGTAGTCTGTGACTATTTCAAATTGCCGCCCAAACAGATACTCGTGGAATTTAACCCCAGAAACTATAGCCAGGGCTTCCTGGTCTAGTTGGCTATAGTTCCTTTCCGCTGCGGACATCGTGCGGGAAAAATATGCGATAGGGGCTTCTGAACCGTTCGGTAACCTGTGGCAGAGGACAGCCCCTACCCCGTAGGGTGATGCATCACAAACTAGTGGCAATGTCCCATTGTACTGAATTAGAAAGCTATCGCTGGACAAGAGATTCTTAACGCCTTCAAATGCCTTAGCCTCAACCCTGCCCCAAGTCCAAACAGCTTTTTTCACTAGCAGTTTATGTAGCGGTTCGGCTACCGTTGCCTTATTTTTTAAAAATACCGCATAGAAGTTTACAAGCCCCCAAAATGCTTGTAATTCTGTTTTGTTTTTTGGGGTTGGAGCTCTTCTAATGGCTCGCACTTTGCTCTCAGTTGGGTGGATGCCTTCCTTATCTATCCGGTAACCCAAGAATTCTACAGATTCAACTCCTATCTGGCATTTGTTGAGTTTAACCTTAAGCCCCGCAGACCTGAAAATGCCCAAAACCTTCCGCAATTTGACCCCTAATTCTTCCAAGTTTTCTGCTGATACCAGTACATCGTTGAAATATGGAACTACTCCCGGTAGACCCTGTAGGAGTCGTTCCATTAGGTTTTGGAATAACCCGGGGGCTACACTAACTCTGAACTGAAGTCGAGTGCATTTAAAAGCGCCCCGATGTGTGACAATCGTCTGCGCTTCGGCCGTTCCGTTGTCAACCGGTAATTGTTGGTAGGCTTGAGCCAGATCGAGTTTGGCAAAGACCTGTCCCTGCCCTAACAAGTGCAACAAATGTTGCACTACGGGAACAGGGTAAGCACTCTTTTGCAATGCTTTGTTAAGTGTTGCCTTATAGTCAGCGCAAATCCGGACTGATCCGTCCGGTTTGACTGGGGTCACTATAGGCGTCTCCCATTTTGCATGGTCGACGGGGACTAATATTCCCTGGCTTACTAATTTATCTAGTTCCCTGTCAATCTTGGGTTTGAGGGCGAACGGGACCCTCCTAGCTTTTAATCTAATGGGAGCCACCTGGGGGTCCAAATTGAATGAACTGGGGGTCCCCACGTACTTACCCAGGCTGTCTTGAAAAACGTCCTCGAATTCCTTCAACAATTCGTCCTTCAGGTTGACTCCATTGCTGTGGATCCCGGTTATGCCCATTCCTAGGGCTCAAAACCAGTCCAGTCCCAGTAAACTGGGCAGGTTTCCGTCAACGATGGTGATCGGCAGGGTTTTCTTGAATTGTCCATATCTTACTCTGACCATTGTGGCTCCTTTAACAGGGATCCGGTTTCCCTGGTAGTCTTGCACTCTCAGCTTTTGGGGTTGCAGCTGTCGTTTCGCGACTTCTGGCAGATCCCGTGCGACCGTGTCCCAGGACATAATTGTGATTGATGAGCCAGTATCCACCTCCATTTTACACTGCACTCCTTCGATGTAGGTCTTAGTGAATATTTTCTTTTCTATTCGTGTCGATGCGTGGCCCATTCGCACAGTGGTGTGATTCGACTTCGTGCCTTTTTTGAACTGGCCAATCCCTGGCCGCTTCGCTGAACCGGCGCCCTGTTGATTGGCCGGTTTGAATCTTTGGCGGGAAGGTTGGGAGGCTCGACAGGCCTGAGCTATGTGTCCTTTCTTTTCACACCCCCGACAAATCGCGTCTTTGAACCTGTAATTCTGTCGTTGGTGTTGGTCTAAGCAACTCACGCACTGTCCCGGTCGCCTCTCTCCGGCCTCCCGGTGTGGAAAACCTCTTCCTCTTCCTCACCGTCCGATTCGGCCTGGATTTCTTCGCTGTGGACTGGCGTTGCTTTCGCTGCGGCATTCGGCGTGTTCGGCTTTTGTAAGGTTTCTGCCGCTTTGGTGGACATCTCGGGTGCCCTGGCCTCATCCAGGGCTATCGCCAGGGTTAGGTTGCTTTTCGACAGCAGCAGCCTCTGTAGTCGGATGTCCCTGACCCCACAAATGAGTTGTTCTAATAAAGAGTCCTCCAAGTCTCTATACTCACAGTGGTTTGCGGCTTTCCTTAATGAGGCCATGTACACGCTTATCGATTCGCCCTCTCGCTGAACTCTTTGCCTCAACTTGAACCGTTGTACAAACTTCGATGGCACCGGTGCGTAGTGTGCTCGTAGCGTCGTCTGTAGCGTTTGCCATGGCACCGACTGTACCGGCGTTGGTTCCGACAGCGATTCGGCGGTATCGAAGACTTCTGGCCCACAGTGGCTCAGGAAGTAAGCGCGCTTCCGATTATCCGATACTCCTTGCAGTTCGTTAGCTTCGAGGAAACACTTGAAACGAGCCATGTACGACCTCCATTTCTCCTTGGCTGGTGCTGGCGGCGTATAGCTAGACATCGCTATATATCCGCTCTTGATACTGGCTGGGTTTGAAATTACGTTGCTCCTTCAGCTCTTTTCCTAGTCTCACTGCCTTCAATATCCCACCTTCGTCGCCAATGTTAGGTTCGGGCAATGAAGAGGCAGGAGACGATACAAGTGACAACAGCTCTTTGGTTTATTGTGGTCCCAGCAAAAGCCAACAGGCAAAAACCCCTCTTTAAATAGTATTTTGGCTGAGGCATCAGCCAATCAGCAGCATGCATTTTCCCGCCCAAATTTCCCTCCTAAAATCTGTAATTTTTTTCCAGCCAGCAAAGTCAGAAGGAGGTTTAGCCAGATTCGCTAAACCACCATATGACTTAACTAGGGCAGTTATTCGCTTAAGAACGGTGGCAGAAATGGTTGTTAAATCGGGCTTTGCTTTAGCAATAGAAATCCTGGTCCCAATTGTGTTTGTAAATAGCAATAGCACTAGCACTTAGACTTGTATACCGCTTCACAGGGCTTTACAGCCCTGTCTAAGCATAAGTCAGCATCTTGCCCCCAATGATCTTGAGTCCTCATTTTACAGACCTCAGAAGGATGGAAGGCTGAGTTAACCTTGAGCCTGGTGAGATTCGAACTGCCAAATTACAGACAGCCAGCAGGCAGCAGAAGTAGCCTGCAGTACTGCATTCTAACCACTATGCCACTACTGCTCTTGGAGGACTCTGTTTTGACACATCCTCAAACCACCAACTTCATATTGTTGCACACAGAAGCAATTTTTTTTCAGGAGTTGCAATGTTGATATAACTTAGCTATAGTCCCAAAAGTGCTTTTTCAGGAGGCAACTGGACTTTCTTGTTTTTTCTTTGAAGATGTTTCACTACTCATCTGAGAAGCTTCTTCAGCTCTGGCAGGATGGTGGGGAATGGAAGGATTATTCATTCAGAGGATTATCCATTATCCTGTCAGAGCTGAAGAAGTTTCTCAGATGAGAATTGAAATGTTTTCAAAAGAAAAAAAACAAGAAAGTCCTGTTGCCTCCTGAAAAAGCACCTTTGGCACAACCATGACCTGGATGACTGAGAATCTCTACAGACTTTTAACTTACTATAGATTTAACTGCAAATGTGTTAAGGTCAGTATCTAGTCAGCAAAACATGGAGTAATTCATTTCATGATGCATCAGCACGTTATTCACAACCGGGTAATAGCTCCAGTGGTCAACAACCCAATTTGACAAAACACCCTTCCTCCTTTGGATTTCGACGGCTAAGAAAATAACTCCAAGTCTGCCGTTGTATGCACTTATTGTGGATAAGCGTAACTGGACACAGTGGGAGTTCTCGCTGAATGAACCTACATAGTCAGCAAGCAAAGCGGCGTCAGATTTCGTAGAAAATATCAGTAGGGGAAAAAAAATCCCTCTAAGTTAAAAATTAGAAAGACACTGAAAGAGGGAGAGAAGCAGTCATGGATGGCTCTCTGGGGAATAGATTTATTCTTTTTTACACAATCATTTTGACCATTCCACTGAACACAATAATTATGAATATTTCAGCAGCTATAGCAAGGGTATCAAACTCGATTTCACTGATGGCCGCATCAGGGTTGTGCTTGACCTTGGGGGCCCAGGGTGGGTGTGGCCAGGGTGGACATGGCTAGCTCAACATCCCTTGTGTCGGGGGCACTTCTGCCAGTGAAAATGGGCTCCCAATCTCTGTTTTTGGCTAGGACGGCCTCGTGCAACCTCCCAAGCTCTGTTTTCGTTGGCAGAGGCACCGCGGGCTGGTCCTTCGCTGTTTCCAGGGCAGCCCCACGGACCAGATCTAAACACCCCATGGGCCGGATCTGAGTTTGACACCCCTGAGCTATAGGCCCAGTGGTGGGATTCAAGTAATTTAACAACTGATTCTCTGCCCTAATGATTGATTTATTCCAACAACCAGTTTACCAAACTGCTCAGAAACTGGTTCTCCCGAAGTGGTGCAAACTGGCTGAATCCCACCACTGTGTAGGCCTGTGATGGAGAACCTATGGCACACATGCCGGAAGTGGCATGCAGAGCCATCTCTCCAGGCATGTTAGCCATCACAAGTTGCTCTTCCAGGTTCCAGCTTCCGGCCAGCTGGTCTTCACAAGCATGGGAGCACCGGAAACAGGAAGAGCAGCTGCCTGGCGCGCATGTGCACACTGGCCAGCTGCTCTTCCGGTTTCTGTCGCGCGCATGCCCACCAGCCACTTGGTTTTCTGGTTTCTGGTGCACATGCACTTGCAAAGACCAGCTGGCCAGCACTGTTCTGTCTCTTTCCCCACCTCGGAGTAACGAGCTGGCCTTCAGCCAGTGGATTCATGGCTCTTACCAGTCTTGGCAGAGAAATCGCAGCTGCTTGCCAAAGTTCAAACCAAATGACTCGCACAGTAAGACTTCAGCTCTCTTTGAAACGGTTCAGCTAATCTTTTGCTCCCCGTCGAGTGCGAGCAGTCCCAAAGCTCCTTATATATCCTGCGGGGTGGGGCTTCTGCCCCACCCTTCCCTTTGACGACGCTGCCTCTCTAATCTTCTGAGGCGCGGGTCGATCCAAGCTTGATTATTATCAGCTTTGTCTGAAGGCGTAGCCTGGGGAAGGGAGGAATCAGGGGATGACGGCCTGATTACGTCCTCCGACTGGTCTGGCTCTGACTCCTGGAGCCGGGCAAAGGCATCGGTGCTCCCGAGGTAAGCCTTATCGGCCCTTCCCCCTCACTCTCAGAATCGCTTTCGGGCATGGTGCCAGGTTCGGGGGCTGGAGTCACAACAGGCACGCATGTGCGTGCTGGAAATCAGAAGATCATCTTCCCGGCCAGACATGCGCACTGGACAGCTGCTCTTCCAGTTTCTGGTACGCGCTCACACATGCACGCACTCTCAATTCAGCACTTAGTGCCAAACAGGTTCGCCAATACTGCTACGGATTATTTCAGAGTTGCACACTAGAGATATACAATACGTTGTTGCTGGATTATCTATTCATCTGCCAGCAAAACCAACATGCCAAATTGAGTTTTGGTGGTGGGAGAAACTCCTCTGAATACAGCAAAATACCTTATGCCACCAGACTTGAAATCCTGGGTTTAGAAAATTTAGAACTCTGCCACTTTCGACATGACCTGAGTTTAACTCATAGGATCATCAATTACAATGTCCTTCCTGTTGAAGACTACTTCAGCTTCAATTGCAACAATACAAGAGCAAACAATAGATTTAAGCTTAATGTTAACCGCTCCAATCTTGATTGCAGAAAATATGACTTCAGTAACAGAGTTGTTAATGCTTGAAATAAACTACCTGACTCTGTGGTCTCTTCCCAAAATCTCCAAAGCTTCAACCAAAAACTGTCTACTATTGACCTCACCCCATTTCTAAGAGGTCTGTAAGGGACGTGCATAAGAGCACAAGCATGCCTACCGTCCCTGTCCTATTGTTTTCTTTCGTTAATGTCCTGGAGATGTGTTAGAAATATACCTAGGCAAGACCTTTTATGGTCCCTGGGCCAAATCTGGTCCTTTGGCTGTCCCTTCTTGGCCCATGTGAGGTCAATTGTAAATTAGAAATGAAATGCACGCAATACAACTGCATTGCTTTTATTTTGAAGCTGTTATTTCCCCCCCCCCCAATTTGCATATGTGCATGCACGCATACCTCTGCAGCTTCACGGCCCTATTGGTTCAGCCCTGAATAACAGTTCCAGTTTGTTACGTGGGAAAAAATTGGGAAAATTAATTGCCCTGCCCCGTTCTAGAAAAAAATACATCCTAGTCTCCAAACATTCTCTCTCCTCAAATCAGATCTAGAATCGATGAGAATTCATTTCATCCTGCTGGAACTGATTTTTTAAAAAATGGTCTAAAAGACAGCAGAATTACTTTGTTTACGGGTCAACTCTAGGAGATGGATAGTTAACATAGTAGCAGCAGAGTAAAACTTGAGTGTAAGTTGGAGGTCCAATAATTCTGAGATGTCCATTATCTTCGGAATTCCACATTAATTTGTGCCTAGATCCTTTGCTAAGAAATAACTTCAATCTCTACAAGAATGCCTTGGTCCCGAAGTATATTGTGCAAAAACAGTTAATATTTTCAGCAGTTTATCTAGGGGATAGCTAAATCTCCTGTAAAGCTTGCAGTAGAATTTTTTCCAGACCACATCAAACTTACAATTATTCCAAACAGAGCTATATGTTTTTAGAGGCATGCTGAAAATAACTTATGGTTAACTGCATATTCAGTAGGCTATACTGCATTTATTTCTTTACGTAAGCAACAGATGCATGCAAAACTGACTCGTAGGCCCAGTAAATATGCTAATATAAGAGTATGAAATATTACTGAGTCTCATTGCAATTTTGTAATTAGATTTCAGATTGCAGAAAAAACTTACAGAATATTCATCAGAGATAGAATAACTGATGACACTGATTTTTCACATGTAAGATTTTGAGTTCCTCAGATGTCTAGGATAAAAACGGCTAGGTTTTTTTTTAAAAAGATTTTTATTCTGCCTTTATTTTATAAATAAGTCAAGGTGATGGATATAGGATATATATGTGTGTGTGTGTACATACACACATATATATGTATTTATTAATATTATATATTATATATATAACATTCATTCTTCCTCGTTTTCCCCATGACAACAACCCTGTGAGGACAGGAGAGTTGAGAGAGAGTGATTGGTGGTCCAAAGTCACCCAATTGGCTTTCATGCCTAAGGCGGGACTATAACTCATAGTCTCCTGCCAATTGGCCCGAAGTCACCAAGCTGGCTTTCATGCCTAAGGTAGAACTAGAACTCACAGCCAGCATCATAACCACTACACGAAATTTGGTTTGTGGAATTGATTCGGGCCTATAAAATTCTGAACTGCATAGAATTTATGCATAGAGAGTATAAAGAGGAACAAATAACTTTTAACCTTTGAGTAAATGGGCTGTTTAATGAAACAGACAAAGAATTGTTCAGAAGGCACATAAATTATCAGACTGATTATCCTGCTCAGAAGCAATATAATTTCTTGCTTCACATGAAGTAAAACCACTGATATAGCTTTCTCTGTTCTGCTGTTGTATTATTGTGTGCTTAATCATATTAATAAGCCAACTGATTACTTCTAACTAAAATGCTGAGCTGGGCAGATTTTATTTCCAAGTAAGCATATGCAGGATTGGGTTAGAAAGCTGAACCCTTAATAGGTGCAAAGTGGAAGTTTTATTGATTTTTTCTTCCTATTATTTATAACTACTGGTTGTGGGATTAGAGAATAGAATAGAATAGAATAGTTTTTTTATTGGTCAAGTGTAATGGGACACACAAGGAATTTGTCTTGGTGCATATGCTCTCAGTGTACATAAAAGAAAAGATACGTTCATCAAGAATCATAAGGTACAACACTTAATGATAGTCATAGGGTACAAATAAGCAATCAGGAAACATCAATATAAATATAAATCGTAAGGATACAAGCAACAAAGTTACAGTCATATAGTCATTAGTGGGAGGAGATGGATGATGGGAACGATGAGAAGATTAATAGTAGTGCAGACTTAGTAAGTAGTTTGACAGTGTTGAGGGAATTATTTGTTTAGCAGAGTGATGGCCTTCAGGAAAAAACTATTCTTGTGTCTAGTTGTTCTGTGTGCAGTGTTCTATAGCATCATTTTGAGGGTAGGAGTTGAAACAGTTTATGTCCAGGATGTGAGGGGTCTATAGGTATTTTCACAGCCCTCTTTTTAACTGGTGCAGTATACAGGTCCTCAATGGAAGGAAGGTTGATAGCCACTGTTTTTTGTGCTGTTCTAATTATCTGTTGAAGTCTGTGTCTGACTTGTTTGGTTGCAGAACCAAACCCCTGTTTTACATTTTTATACTACTCCAACAGCTTCTAATTATAAGGAACCTAATACTTTATAGGAATATATAATAAATCAATGAAAACATTAGGTAATGCTCTTAAGAGACAATTTTAGAGAAGAATTAACTAAGAATGAAGAGAAGAAATAAGGAGAAGAGAACAATTGACCAGTGGAACAGCTTTGCCTTCAGAAATTGTGGCTGCTTCATCGCTGGAGGTTTTTAAGAAGAGACTGGAGAGCCACTTGTCTGAAATGGTGTAGGGTCTCCTGCTTGAGCAGGGGGTTGGGCTGGATTATTTTGATTCATTGATTGATTGATTGAGACTTGGCTACTAACTTGTAGATTTCAAATACCGGTTGAAGAATAGCTTTCTCAATTGAGCAGGTAGGAATTTTTTGGGTGGGGGGAGGTATTGTAAGGCAGGGAAAATCTCTGAATAGAGATTTTGAGACAAGCGCAGACTCTGGACTTGGTCCAGCTGCCGAATCATTCACCAAATCCCTCTAGAGTTTACTGGAGCAAGAAGCAAAAAGAGATCCCCGGATCCTGATGTCTGAATGAACTTTCATTCACTGCCTGTTAAGTGTCTTCAGCAGGGCAACTGTATTAGCAGCCACAAAGTTTCTAGCATGTAATAATTTCTCAGGATCTAATTTATACCTGAGGGGGGGAAAAAACAGATCAAATGCCTAGGAGAAGCATTTTTTAAAAATAAATGTAAACCCATGGCTACACTTCGCTTTTAATTTAATTTTTTTTAAAAAAAGATTTGCTCAGTTGGACATGAGATGTTTTTCCTACCTCCACTTGTTATTTTTAATCACTTAGCAGGTCTTCCGTGGGCTCTTAAGATTGACAGCTCTGGGAAGTCGTTTTTTTGAAAGATATGGAAACTCTTGAGTATTTCTGCAAACAAACCCTGTTTACACAAGAAACTCCTCTATCGTTTGCTCCCGGTCACCTACCTTCCCTGACAGAACACAGTTTTAATCCCTAAAGCTGACCCAAGACAAGTTTTGCTTCAACTTCTATTTTAACACGGATTATAGCCAGTGTCCCTGGAAGATTCCCCCAGGAGAAAAAAGACCCTCACGCAGCCCCACAGTTTCCTTCTTTGACTTAGAAATGTGCCCACAGTTCACCACATTCTTTACGTATACTGGTAGTCCTTGACTTATGACCACAACTGAGCCCAACATTTCTGTTGCTAACTGAGACATTTGATCAGTTTTGCCCCCAATTTTATGACCTTCCTTGCCACCGTTGTTAAGCGAATCAGTAACACAGTGAATCTGGCTTCCCCATTGACTTTGCTTGTCAGAAGTTCGACAAAAGGGGATCCCATGAGCCCCCCCCCACACTACAACAGTCATAAATATGAATCAGTTGTCAAGCATCTGAAAATGTTTGACTACATGATCATGGGGATGCTGCGACGGTCATAACTGTGGAAAAACAGGTCCTAAAGTCACATTTTTTTCCAGGCCCCTTGTAACTTGGAACGGTCGCTAAACGAACTGTGTGGTAAATTCCGGTGTAACTTTTTACTAGCGGCTAAATTCCCTCAACGTCTAGGTGTTGGTTTCCCAGGCAAGAGCTATGGGGCGCTGGCTCAAGCGGGTTCAGCGACCCATAGATGCGGGAGGTCCAGAGCGGGGTGCTTCGCTCTCCGGCGCAGGCAACGACTCTCCCCCACCCCCCCAGTAACGCGCCGGTTGTAAAGCCGCGCGACTCAGCGCGTGCAGCCGGCGCGAGCGAGAGCCCCCCCTCCACCACACCTATTTAATTACGCACCTGCGACCCCCAGCCGCGCGACCGGCCCGCAGCTCACACGCTCCCCCCACCTCCCACCCACAAAGTCCCGTCTGGCCGCGCGCGCGGGATGGGGGCGCGAGCGAAGCCCCGCGAGAGCCGCACCTGTCACGAAGGGCCGTCAGCCGAACGCGCCTCGCTCTCCCAAACCCCCAGACTCAGCTATCCCGCTCGCTGGACGCAAAACGGGACCGTCGCGCTGAGGGAAGCGTCCGCCCGCCCACCCACCCGCCCGTCTATCTCTCCACCCCACCCCTCGACCTGCTTTCCGCGCTTCCCCTCCCGCGTGCGAGCCCTTCGGACTCACCTGCCGGCAGCGCTCGGAAGCTTCGCACCGTGTTGCCTTCTCGGAGATGAAACAGCCGGGACGTTCCGGCCGCCTCCGAATCCCGACTCCGGCCGCTGTAGCGGACGTAAAGGCGCAGCATGTGTTCCGACACTTTATCCGCGGCAGCGGAGACGACCACCGGCGGGGAAGGCTGCTCCACCGCCTCAGTTTCGGCCGCCCGGCTCCTGCGCCCTCCGCCTCTTATGCTCCCTTTGGCGAACCCGCCCGGGCGCTCGCCGGACCCTTCGGCCACCAGGCAGCGGCAGCTCAACCAGAGGCAAAACCACCAGCAGAGCAGCGCGCGCGGAGAGCTCGCCATGCCTCCCCGCTTGCCTTGCTGGGGGTGCCGGAGACGGACTGACTCGCCCCTCAAACCGCCCGTCCGAATCCGGAGCGCGCGGGAGCCGAGCGAGCGCAGCTCAGCTCAGCTCAACCCAGCCTCGCCGCTGCCACGGCCGCGGGTGGGGTGGGTGGATTTTGAGAGAAACCAGTGAGGAAGGGAGAGAGAGGGAGGTCGTCTGGCGCGGGGTGGGGTGGTGGGCGGTGATGGGGGTTGAAAGGCGCGTCTCTCAACCTGCCTGCGGTGTTTGCCGGCGGGACGAGGTGGGGGGTGAGAGAGAGCGAGAGAGCGAAGCCGGCGTGCGCGCGCGCGCAAACAGCAGCAAACAGCTCCGGCAGGTTCCTTCGCCCCTGCCTCGAGTGGGGCAGGCGCAGCCCTGGGCTGAGTTTTGTACGGCGTGCGTGTGTGGCGGCGGGACTCGCAAGCGCCGGCGAAACGGCAGCCAATCGCCTCCTCCTCCTCCTCGTCTTCCTCCTCCTCCTCCTCTCGGAGCCGTCTCTCGCAGCGAAAGTGAGGCGGAGGGGGTGGGGGGGTTGCGCGCGCCACCCGCCAAGCCAAGCCAAGCCCGGCCGCGATGCCAAGGCGATCCGCGCTGCCCTGGGGATTGCTGGCTCGGTCGCGGCGGCCGGAGAGGTTGGGAGAAGAAGAGCCGCCGGCCTGGCGGGCTTCGGTGTGTCGACCCAGCCGGGGTCAAGCCGTCCTGCTTAAAAAGGGGAGGGGCCGCTGCTGGGCGACCCGGCTGGGGATGGGGGACATCTGGGGAGAGGGAGGAGGGGGGAAAAACATCTGTCCGTCCGGATTTTTAGCAAGTGAGGGGTTTGGGAGGGGGAACCCCTCGAGCGAGTTGCTCGGGCCGAGGTTCTCGGGGAACGGAAGGCGGCGCTGCTTGCTAGGAACCAAGCTGTTTTTTCTTTTTTTCTTCTTCTGGTTTTCCATGCCCTCGGTTCAAATGATCGTGCTGTTTGACACGACAGCCCTGTAAGGTAGGGCGGTATCTTCAGACAGCCTGGTGAGGCTGAGATATAGAAAGATCCGGAGAGAGACCACACCTAGAGTACTGCAGCCAGTTTTGGTCACCATACTATAAAAAAGATGCTGAGAGTCTGAAAAGAGTGCAGAGAAGAGCAACCAGGATGATTAGGGGACTGGAGACTAAAACATATGAAGAACGGTTGCAGGGCCTGGCTAGTCTAAGGAAGAGAAGGACCAGGGGAGACATGATAGCAGAGTTCCAATATTTGAGGGGCTGCCACAGAGAGGAGGGGGGTCAAGATATTTTCCAAAGCACCCGAAGGCCAGACAAGGAATAATGGATGGAAACCAATCAAGGAGAGATTCAATCTGGAAATAAGGAGACTTTTTCTGACAGTGAGAACAATCAACCCATGGAACAGAAGTTGCCCTCAGAAGTTGTGGGAGCTTCATCACTGGAGGCTTTCAAGAAGAGACTGCACTGCCGTCTGTCAGAAATGATGTAGGTAGGGTCTGCTTGGGCGGGCGGGTGGGGGTTGCGCGCGCCACCCGCCAAGCCAAGCCAAGCCCGGCCGCGATGCCAAGGCGATCCGCGCTGCCCTGGGGATTGCTGGCTCGGTCGCGGCGGCCGGAGAGGTTGGGAGAAGAAGAGCCGGGCGGGCAGGCGGGCTTCGGTGTGTCGACCCGGCCGGGGTCAAGCCGTCCTGCTTAAAAACGGGAGGGGCCGCTGCTGGGTGACCCGGTTGGGGATGGGGGACATCTGGGGAGAGGGAGGAGGGGGGAAAAACATCTGTCCGTCCGGATTTTTAACAAGTGAGGGGTTTGGGAGGGGGACCCCCTCGAGCGAGTTGCTCGGGCCGAGGTTCTCGGGGAACGGAAGGCGGCGCTGCTTGCTAGGAACCAAGCTGTTTTTTCTTTTTTTCTTCTTCTGGTTTTCCATGCCCTCGGTTCAAATGATCGGGCCGTTTGACACGACAACCCTGTAAGGTAGGGCGGTATGTTCAGACAGCCTGGTGAGGCTGAGATATAGAAAGATCCGGAGAGAGACCACACCTAGACCACAACTGCATCCAGTTTTGGTCACCACACTATAAAAAAGATGCTGAGAGTCTGGAAAGAGTGCAGAGAAGAGCAACCAGGATGATTAGGGGACTGGAGACTAAAACATATGAAGAACGGTTACAGGGCCTGGCTAGTCTAAGGAAGAGAAGGACCAGGGGAGACATGATAGCAGAGTTCCAATATTTGAGGGGCTGCCACAGAGAGGAGGGGGGTCAAGATATTTTCCAAAGCACCCGAAGGCCAGACAAGGAATAATGGATGGAAACCAATCAAGGAGAGATTCAATCTGGAAATAAGGAGACTTTTTCTGACAGTGAGAACAATCAACCCATGGAACAGAAGTTGCCCTCAGAAGTTGTGGGAGCTTCATCACTGGAGGCTTTCAAGAAGAGACTGCACTGCCGTCTGTCAGAAATGATGTAGGTAGGGTCTGCTTGGGCGGGCGGGGTGGGGGGGGTGTTGGACTAGATCAAGGGTCTCCAACCTTGGTCCCTTTAAGACTTGTGGACTTTAACTCCCAGAGTTCCTCAGCCAGCTTTGCTGGCTGAGGGACTCTGGGAGTTGAAGTCCACAAGTCTTAAAAGGACCAAGGTTGGAGACCCCTGGATTAGATGACCTACAAGGTCCCTTCTGTTAATCTCTGTTAATCTGTAATCTGTAGGACGCTGCCTGGACTGTGGCTTCACGTTCGACCTCAAATTTTGGATGAGGCTAGGAATTCAGGAAATTGCAATCCTAAAACATCTAGATTCTAGAATGTGGCTATTAAAGCTCAGACAGGTAATTTTAAGTTGCCCACCCTCCTTCATTTTCCTCTCAGCTGTCAACAGGCAAAATTAGGGAAAATGCAGCTAGTCCTCCACTTAAAACAGTTCACTTCATGATCGTTCAAAATTACAGCGTCACTGCAGAAAGTGACCTATGACCTTTTTTCACACAACCGTTGAAGCATCTCCATGGTCACATGCTCAAAATTCAAATACTTGGCAACTGATTCATATTTGCTGTGTCCCAGGGTCACGTGATCCCCTTTTGTGACCTTCCGACAAGCAGGGGGACGGCAGATTCACTTAACAACTGTGGCAAGAAAAATTGTAAAACGGGTGTGACGCTCAGCACAGGTGTGAATAAACTCCCCTTCCCCTTTTATCTTCCTATGATTATGACTTTATTTGCATCAAGTGCACAAGTAGCACAATAGATTTTAATTCAGAGCAATTGGTAAAGTCCCCCTTTGACTTTAGTCTGAGTGCACCCAATCACGTAAATTCATTTTCCTGCTCTTTCCCCTGTCCCTTAATAGAAATGGCATTCCACAAGAAAAACAGAATCCCAATTAGCTGGAATGCTTAATTCACACATCTTGAAATTAACAGTCCCTTGTGTGATTCAACTAAGGGTTGAATGGTATCTCTCTGTGTGTATGTGCATGTGTGTTGTGCGTGTGTGTTGTGTGTGTGTGTGTGTGTATGTGAAGAAAGCTTTTCTGCATTTTATGGAAGTGCCTGAACACACAATACAGAAATAAATATGAAAACATCATTGCATTCTTCTTCCCATTATTACCTTCTTCTGTTCTCAACTGTTTTATATTTGGACTCATTATTTGCAGATAAATTGTATATTGTGTCAGGGGACACAGTGGCTCAGTAGCTAAGACGCTGAGCTTGTTGATTGAAAGGTCGACAGTTCAGTGGTTCAAATCCCTAGTACCGCATAACAGGATGAGCTCCTATTACCTGTCACAGCTTCTGCCAACCTAGCAGTTCGAAAGCACATAAAAAATGCAAGTAGAAAAATACGGACCACTTTTGGTGAGAAGGTAACAGCGTTCCATGCACCTTTGGTGTTGAGTCATGCCGACCACATGACCACGGAGACGTCTTCGGACAGCGCTGGCTCTTCGGCTTTGAAACGGAGATGAGCACCGCCCCCTAGAGTCGGGAATGACTAGCACATATGTTCAAGGGGAACCTTTACCTTTACTTTTATCTATTGTATGTTGGGAACCTCCTTCCCATCCACCTCCAAAATTTCTGCCACTTGATGTAGATTTCTCACACAAGAATTTAGTGCAGGGGAGATATATTAATTTTAAAAGAAGATTGCTTTGGACAGTTTCTCTCCCACCCCAAAAAAAGTGAATGCCAAGGAAATTCGCAGGTATCCTTCTTGTGGGAATTATCTTTCATTGCATCATTCTCTCTCCAACAGTTTGCAATACAACAGAAGAGAATATTTGTAACTCAGGATTGAACTTGTGGGGTCCTTGGTGCTCTCTGAGCTTGGTTGTTTTCTTGCAGGCATCTTATTACCAAACTAGGTAACATCATCAATGCTAGTAGGGAGTGGGGTTTGCTCTCAGTACCACTAGTGGCTTGCCCTGCAATATTGGTGGGAGTGATTTTGACCAAGCCAGATTAAAAAAAACAACAACAAACTAGAGAAATTCCTGAAGCATGGCACTCAGACAAACTGGCCATCGACAGGCACATAGAGATAAACAACATCTACATACCATTCAGATGAGGCAATTAAAAGCCAAAAAGCAAACAAAAAGGAGCAAAACATCTCCTCGCCAGCAATCAACACTCAGATGAATAGAGATTAATATTAAGATTAACATTAAACCAAACAAATAAACAATACCTCAATGAAGGAACTACTAATTCAGACAAATAACAAACCACAGCCTAATTAAGAAACTACCAAGAACACTCTCCTCAAGGCTGACAGGGAAAGCTATTAGTATATAAAACGAGAGCAAACCCACTCCCTTCAAGCACTGATGCTGTTACCTAGTTTGGTAACGAAATGTTTGCAAAAATCAACCACGCGCAGATAATACCAGGGACCTCGCAGTCAGCAATCTCTCTGGCTTCCCACATTTTGTCCCACCCCAAGGAAAACCTCAAGCAGACACGTTCACCCAGGGCATTTTTAGGAGAGCTGTCACTTTCACTGCTAAGAGAAAAGAAATTGAGAAATTGACACAGAACATCTGCTTTCCAATGAGAAATGTAAGGGACTCATCTACCCAATCTGATGGGGAATTCGATCCTCATTCTACAAGATCTGTGTAGAAACGTCATTTAGAAGGATCATTTCAGAAAGGCATTGGGAGAGAACGTAAAGAACCGCTGAGTAGTTAAAAAAAAAAGTAGTAAATCAAAATGACTAAATGTTTTAAAACTAAAATTGGGTTTTGCAGTCACACCATTAACAATCACCAAATATTACTGCATTTTCATACTTCTTTTCTACTTTGCTTGGCTTGCTAATGAGCTGTTAGCTGAATTACTAATTATTATTGGAAATGGGTATCAAACCAGACACATCACCAGAAGCTAAAATCATAGGACTACTACTGATTTACTTTGGCCATGTTTTGTGTGCGAATTTGTTGGAGAAGGCAATGACGCTGTTGTTTCCCTTGCAAGAAATCTTATTCCTCTCTAAATGGAAATGAAACCCATATATGTCCTTGTCTCGTCACTTCAAACAAGCACCAATTATGGAGGATGCCCAATCTAAAAGCAGTAGACCTTCAAGGGATAGTTGCTTTGGAGCAATCACCCACTGACTCATTTTCCGCAGATGGGTTTGATACACGGTGGGCGAACAGTAATTCCTTGCATTTGTATCCTGTTCTTCAGCTAACGTTACAAGCTGAAATAGAACACAAGGCAGCAAATGGCTTCCGTGTGCAACCACCAGATGCGATGTTTTGTGGGTTTGTTTCGCTAGCATTCTGGTCCTGCCTTGGCTGCGGTTTGGGAATGAAGATCGGATGACAATCGCGAGCAATACTGGGCAAAGTATTTGAAAGGGATGCTTTACAAAACGCCTTGAGTGGAGTAAAATACTTCTTGAAACAGGAAAGTAGATGTATCATTTGGAAGTCTTGGCCCAGCTGCTTCCAAGCCATGTCTTGGTTTTTGCTGTGTGAGTGTGCACACACAGAGACCATACACATGCTGGGACTGCTAGCAAAACAAAGAAAAGCAACTATGTGTGCACACAAATATAAGGATGATTAAGAACGAAATAAGGGATGCGGTGGCTCAGTGGCGAAGATGTTGAGCTTGTCGATCGAAAGGTCGGCAGTTCAGCGGTTCGAATCCCTATGTGCCGCGTAACGGGGTGAGCTCCCATTACTTGTCCCAGCTTCTGCCAACCTAGCAGTTCGAAAGCACATAAAAAGTGCAAGTAGAAAAATAGGGACCACCTTTGGTGGGAAGGGAACAGCGTTCCGTGCGCCTTTGGCGTTTAGTCATGCCGGCCACATGACCACCGAGACATCTTCGGACAGCACTTTGGCTTTGAAACAGAGATGAGCTCTGCCCCCTAGAGTCAGGAACGACTAGCACATATGTGTGAGGGGAACCTTTATCTTTACCTTTAAGAACGGAATGGGACAACTTGCCACAGGCTACTCACAGGAGTCAAATAGCCACAGCCAACTCGCCACGGGACAATTCAACAATTCTACTTAAGTATTTAAAATAATTTTAAAAGGTCATTTTAAATTTTCATTCACATTTCATTTTGTTCTCCTTTTGGCACCCTTTGGCTTTGAAACAGAGATGAGCTCTGCCCCCTAGAGTCAGGAACGACTAGCACATATGTGTGAGGGGAACCTTTATCTTTACCTTTAAGAACGGAATGGGACAACTTGCCACAGGCTACTCACAGGAGTCAAATAGCCACGGCCAGTTCACCACGGGACAATTTGCCACAGCCAACTCGCCACGGGACAATTCAACAATTCTACTTAAGTATTTAAAATAATTTAGTATAGAGTATCAAGGTAGATTTTTCACAAAAATGCTTTGGCTCTTGAAAAGGATTCAAATCCAATAATTTTTTTGTTCCAAATGCAAGACAATAGCGTAGCAATTACTTCATTTTATATTTCATTTCTATTTTGCTTGGCCTGCTAATGAGCTGTTAGCTGAATTACTAATTATTATTGGAAATGGGTATCAAACCAGACACATCACCAGAAGCTAAAATCATAAGACTACTACTGATTTACTTGTCTCTGTCTCTTGATTCAGGAACGAAACGCACAACCTTAAAATCCAATGACACCAGAAATGTCGAAGAAGAAGGAAGAACTGTTAATCTGCATTCCTTATCGAATTTATTGCAGTTAATCTGATTTGGTATCTAGAGCAGGTGCTTTTATTAGCATCAGAGAAATGCCAAGGCCATCTGAAGGGTGTTGTTATATGATAAACATGTCTTAAAAATATTTGTTAAAGGGGAATTCTAAAAAAGTAGCCATGCTAACAACTTGTGTTTCTAGTGCCAAAGCACCCTAAGGGGTTAACTGATGTTCTGTTCTCCTAGATAGGAAAGTTACTTAGCTGAGATGGGTGATGTACAAAATTTAGTAAATAAATAATACATTTCAAAAAGTCAGGTTATTAAAAATAAGAAGTGTGCACAAACCATTTATGTACAGCACAATCAATATTTACTCAGAATTGTCTATGTGCACACAAATATAAGGATGATTAAGAACGGAATAAGGGATGTGGTGGCTCAGTGGTGAAGATGTTGAGCTTGTCGATCGAAAGGTCGGCAGTTCAGCGGTTCGAATCCCTATGTGCCGCGTAACAGGGTGAGCTCCCGTGACTTGTCCCAGCTTCTGCCAACCTAGCAGTTCGAAAGCACATAAAAAGTGCAAGTAGAAAAATAGGGACCACCTTTGGTGGGAAGGGAACAGCGTTCCGTGCGCCTTTGGCGTTTAGTCATGCCGGCCACATGACCACCGAGACATCTTCGGACAGCACTTTGGCTTTGAAACAGAGATGAGCTCTGCCCCCTAGAGTCAGGAACGACTAGCACATATGTGTGAGGGGAACCTTTATCTTTACCTTTACTTTTATCTATTGTATGTTGGGAACCTCCTTCCCATCCACCTCCAAAATTTCTGCCACTTGATGTAGATTTCTCACACAGAATTTAGTGCAGGGAGATATATTAATTTTAAAAGAAGATTGCTTTGGACAGTTTCTCCCACCCCAAAAAGTGAATGCCAAGGAAATTGCAGGTATCCTTCTTGTGGGAATTATCTTTCATTGCATCATTCTCTCCAACAGTTTGCAATACAACAGAAGAGAATATTTGTAACTCAGGATTGAACTTGTGGGGTCCTTGGTGCTCTCTGAGCTTGGTTGTTTTCTTGCAGGCATTGCAGTAATCCAGGCTAGGTAACATCATCAATGCTAGTAGGGAGTGGGGTTTGCTCTCAGTACCACTAGTGGCTTGCCCTGCAATATTGGTGGGAGTGATTTTGACCAAGCCAGATTAAAAAACAACAACAAACTAGAGAAATTCCTGAAGCATGGCACTCAGACAAACTGGCCATCGACAGGCACATAGAGATAAACAACATCTACATACCATTCAGATGAGGCAATTAAAAGCCAAAAAGCAAACAAAAAGGAGCAAAACATCTCCTCGCCAGCAATCAACACTCAGATGAATAGAGATTAATATTAAGATTAACATTAAACCAAACAAATAAACAATACCTCAATGAAGGAACTACTAATTCAGACAAATAACAAACCACAGCCTAATTAAGAAACTACCAAGAACACTCTCATCAAGGCTGACAGGGAAAGCTATTAGTATATAAAACGAGAGCAAACCCACTCCCTTCAACCACGCTCAGATAATACCAGGGACCTCGCAGTCAGCAATCTCTCTGGCTTCCCACATTTTGTCCCACCCCAAGGAAAACCTCAAGCAGACACGTTCACCCAGGGCATTTTTAGGAGAGCTGTCACTTTCACTGCTAAGAGAAAAGAAATTGAGAAATTGACACAGAACATCTGCTTTCCAATGAGAAATGTAGAGGACTCATCTACCCAATCTGATGGGGAATTCGATCCTCATTCTACAAGATCTGTGTAGAAACGTCATTTAGAAGGATCATTTCAGAAAGGCATTGGGAGAGAACGTAAAGAACCGCTGAGTAGTTAAAAAAAAAAAGTAGTAAATCAAAATGACTAAATGTTTTAAAACTAAAATTGGGTTTTGCAGTCAAAATTTCAGGAACTGATTGCACAGTTTTTTTTTTTTTAAGGGACATGAAGCGAAGCTGATGATACAAATACCTCTGTCTTTCACTGAACTTCTACCCTGATTTACTTGTCTCTGTCTCTTGATTCAGGAACGAAACGCACAACCTTAAAATCCAATGACACCAGAAATGTCGAAGAAGAAGGAAGAACTGTTAATCTGCATTCCTTATCGAATTTATTGCAGTTAATCTGATTTGGTATCTAGAGCAGGTGCTTTTATTAGCATCAGAGAAATGCCAAGGCCATCTGAAGGGTGTTGTTTATTTAAGACATAAACATGTCTTAAAAATATTTGTTAAAGGGGAATTCTAAAAAAGTAGCCATGCTAACAACGTGTTTTCTAGTGCCAAAGCACCCTAAGGGGTTAACTGATGTTCTGTTCTCCTAGATAGGAAAGTTACTTAGCTGAGATGGGTGATGTACAAAATTTAGTAAATAAATAATACATTTCAAAAAGTCAGGTTATTAAAAATAAGAAGTGTGCACAAACCATTTATGTATAACACAATCAATATTTACTCAGAATTGTCTGTTGTGCACGCAGAGCAACAGGATATTTAAGATTGCAGGATGAAAAAAAATTGCATTCTAAAAATAATTTAGTGTAGAGTATCAAGGTAGATTTTTCACAAAAAATGCTTTGGCTCTTGAAAAGGATTCAAATCCAATAATTTTTTTTTGTTCCAAATGCAAGACAATAGCGTAGCAATTACTTCATTTTATATTTCATTTCTATTTTGCTTGGCCTGCTAATGAGCTGTTAGCTGAATTACTAATTATTATTGGAAATGGGTATCAAACCAGACACATCACCAGAAGCTAAAATCATAAGACTACTACTGATTTACTTTGGCCACGTTTTGTGTGCGAATTTGTTGGAGAAGGCAATGACGCTGTTGTTTCCCTTGCAAGAAATCTTATTCCTCTCTAAATGGAAATGAAACCCATATATGTCCTTGTCTCGTCACTTCAAACAAGCACCAATTATGGAGGATGCCCAATCTAAAAGCAGTAGACCTTCAAGGAATAGTTGCTTTATTTATTTGGCAATAGTTGCTTTGGAGCAATCACCCACTGACTCATTTTCCGCAGATGGGTTTGATACACGGTGGGCGAACAGTAATTCCTTGCATTTGTATCCTGTTCTTCAGCTAATGTTACAAGCTGAAATAGAACACAAGGCAGCAAATGGCTTCCGTGTGCAACCACCAGATGCGATGTTTTGTGGGTTTATTTCTCTAGCATTCTGGTCCTGCCTTGGCTGCGGTTTGGGAATGAAGATCGGATGACAATCGCGAGCAATACTGGGCAAAGTATGTGAAAGGGATGCTTTACAAAACGCCTTGAGTGGAGTAAAATACTTCTTGAAACAGGAAAGTAGATGTATCATTTGGAAGTCTTGGCCCAGCTGCTTCCAAGCCATGTCTTGGTTTTTGCTGTGTGCACACACACAGACCATACACATGCTGGGACTGCCAGCAAAACAAAGAAAAGCAACTATGTGTGCACACAAATATAAGGATGATTAAGAACGAAATAAGGGATGTGGCTTAGTGGGTAAGATGCTGAGCTTGTCGATCGAAAGGTCGGCAGTTCAGCGGTTCGAATCCCTAGCGCCGCGTAACGGGGTGAGCTCCCGTGACTTGTCCCAGCTTCTGCCAACCTAGCAGTTCGAAAGCACATAAAAAATGCAAGTAGAAAAATAGGGACCACCTTTGGTGGGAAGGTAACAGCGTTCCGTGCGCCTTTGGCGTTTAGTCATGCTGGCCACATGACCACCGAGACGTCTTCCGACAGCACTTTGGCTTTGAAACAGAGATGAGCTCTGCCCCCTAGAGTCAGGAACGACTAGCACATATGTGTGAGGGGAACCTTTATCTTTACCTTTAAGAACGGAATGGGACAACTTGCCACAGGCTACTCACAGGAGTCAAATAGCCACAGCCAACTCGCCACGGGACAATTCAACAATTCTACTTAAGTATTTAAAATAATTTTAAAAGGTCATTTTAAATTTTCATTCACATTTCATTTTGTTCTCCTTTTGGCACCCTTTATTAAATGATTCTATGCCACCATTTCTTGATATTAGTGTAACTCTTGTCCCACGGCGAGTTGGCCACAGCAAGTTTCCCGTGGCAAGTTGGCTACAGTGAAATGGTCATAGCAAGTTGTCTGTGGCAAGTTGTTGTAGACCTGATTGAGAACGCTTTCAAAGCAGCCAAGATTTTTGCAGTCAAAATTTCAGGAACTGATTGCACACAATTTTTTTTTTTTTTAAGGGACATGAAGCGAAGCTGATGATACAAATACCTCTGTCTTTCACTGAACTTCTACCCTGATTTACTTGTCTCTGTCTCTTGATTCAGGAACGAAACGCACAACCTTAAAATCCAATGACACCAGAAATGTCGAAGAAGAAGGAAGAACTGTTAATCTGCATTCCTTATCGAATTTATTGCAGTTAATCTGATTTGGTATCTAGAGCAGGTGCTTTTATTAGCATCAGAGAAATGCCAAGGCCATCTGAAGGGTGTTGTTATATGATAAACATGTCTTAAAAATATTTGTTAAAGGGGAATTCTAAAAAAGTAGCCATGCTAACAACTTGTGTTTCTAGTGCCAAAGCACCCTAAGGGGTTAACTGATGTTCTGTTCTCCTAGATAGGAAAGTTACTTAGCTGAGATGGGTGATGTACAAAATTTAGTAAATAAATAATACATTTCAAAAAGTCAGGTTATTAAAAATAAGAAGTGTGCACAAACCATTTATGTACAGCACAATCAATATTTACTCAGAATTGTCTATTGTGCACGCAGAGCAACAGGATATTTAAGATTGCAGGATGAAAAAAAATTGCATTCTAAAAATAATTTAGTATAGAGGATCAAGGTAGATTTTTCACAAAAAATGCTTTGGCTCTTGAAAAGGATTCAAATCCAATAATTTTTTTTTGTTCCAAATGCAAGACAATAGCGTAGCAATTACTTCATTTTATATTTCATTTCTATTTTGCTTGGCCTGCTAATGAGCTGTTAGCTGAATTACTAGTTAGTAACATCGACATAAAAGGCAGTTTAACATAGAATAAAAAGAGTTGGAAGGGATCTTGGAGGTCTTCTAGTCCAACCCCCTGCTCAACCAGGAGACCCAATACCATTTTAGGCAAGTGCTTGTCCAGTCTCTTTGTGAAAGCTCCAGTGATGGAGCGCTCACAACATCTGGAGGCAGACTGTTCCACTGGTTGACTGATCTCACCTTTAGGAATTTTTTTCCTTAGTTCTAGGTTTGTGGTGCGACCCGAACAATCTGGAATTGAACACGCTCAAAACCGTAGAAATGGTGGTAGACTTTAGGAGAAACCCTTCCATACTTCCACCTTTTACAATACTAGACAACACAGTATCAACAGTAGAGACCTTCAAATTTCTAGGTTCTACCATATCGCAAGATCTAAAATGGACAGCTAACATCAAAAACATCATCAAAAAAGGACAACAAAGAATGTTCTTTCTGCGCCAACTCAGAAAGCTCAAACTGCCCAAGGAGCTGCTGATCCAGTTCTACAGAGGAATTATTGAGTCTGTCATCTGCACCTCTATAACTGTCTGGTTTGGTTCTGCAACCCAACAAGACAGACACAGACTTCAGAGGATAATTAGAACTGCAGAAAAAACAATTGCTACCAACCTGCCTTCCATTGAGGACCTGTATACTGCACGAGTCAAAAAGAGGACTGTGAAAATATTTACAGACCCCTCACATCCTGGATATAAACTGTTTCAACTCCTACCCTCAAAATGACGCTATAGAGCACTATACACCAGAACAACTAGACACAAGGACAATTTTTCCCCGAACGCCATCACTCTGCTAAACAAATATTTCCCTCAACACCTTCAAACTATTACTAAATCTGCACTACTATTAATCTTCTCATCATTTCCATCACCCATCTCCTTCCACTTATGACTGTATGACTGTAACTTTGTTGCTTGTATCCTTACAATTTATATTGATATTGTTTCCTGATTGCTTATTTGTACCCTATGACTATCATTAAGTGTTGTATCTTATGATTCTTGATGAGCGTATCTTTTCTTTTATGTACACTGAGAGCATATGCACCAAAGACAAATTCCTTGTATGTCCAATCACACTTGGCCAATAAAGAATTCTATTCTATTCTATTCTATTCTATTCTATTCTATTCTATTCTATTCTATTCTATTCTATTCTATTCTATTCTATTCTATTCTATTCTATTCTATTCTATTCTATTTTCTATTCCATTCCATTCTATTCTAAGTTGCTTCTCTCCTTGGTTAATTGCCATCCATTGTTTCTTGTCTTGGCTTCTGGTGCTTTGGAAAATAGTTTGACCGCCTCGTTTTTGTAGGAGTCCCTCAAATATTGGAACACTGCTACCATGTCTCCCAACTCCTTCTTTACATTAGACTAGACATACCCAGTTCCTGAAATCGTTCTTCGTCTGTTTTAACCTCCAGCCCCATAATCATTTTGTTGCTCTTCTGTGCACTCTTTCCAGAAACCAGAGACTGATCTTTCATCTGATTTAACCAATCTTGTATAGCTAATCCACAGGAGCACAAACTCTGGATGGAATTGTGAGGCTCTTATAAATGTCCACCAGTGATGGTTATCTGGACAGGAAGAAGAGCTGTATATGCAACTTTACGCTTCGTGGAGAAACTCAGGATCTGCTTTGGAGATCTCTCAAGAATAAAGCACGAATGAAGTTGAAGAATATCAAAACCTGAATTTGGAACTCTTCCAATATGGCTTGTCCGTCATGGCTAGAACTTCTAGAATCTAGAAGGCACAGGTCATCCTGGACTTATGACCACAATCTGAGCCCAGAATTTCTATTGCTAAGATAGTTATTAAGTGAGTTTTGCTCTATTTTATGGACTTTCTTGCCACTGTTGTTAAGTGAATCACTACAGTGGTTAAGCTAATCAAACAGTTGGGAAATGAATCAGGCTTCCACATTGAGTTTGCTTGTCAGAAGGTTACAAATGATGATCAAAGGACCCCAGGACCGTCATGAATCTGAACCAGTTGCCTAAGTTTCTGAATTTTGACCGTGGAGATGCTACAATGGTTGTACAGTGTGAAAAATGGTCATAATTCACTTTTTTTGTGCTGTTGTTATTTGAACGGTCGCTAAATGAATGGTGGTAGGTTGGCTCAGTACGTTTGGAGAAGATGACTATAGAAGCATTCTCCAAATAGAATCAATCCCTAATCCTCACATGTGTTTATTTACTCAATGTGTATATTACAACATTATAACATCAGCCTTTCTTAACTGGGTTGCCTTTCTTTACAATCTTCCTCCTTTTGCATACTTGAAACACACACAAATTACTCTTCAGTCACCCGTGTTTTTATGATCATGTGGTTAATAGATATGTGCTATAATTTTAAACCCCTGCATCAATTCTACTTTTTTTTAACCCTGCAGGCAAAGACATGGTTTTTGCTGTAATTTAACTAACTTCAAAAGCGCTGATTTATAGAGCACAAGAAAGGACACACCTTGCAGAAATAATTTCCATATCCTTTGCAAGTTTTAATTTTGTTTACTTTTGATTTCTCAGATTTACTTAATGTTCCCCTCTGCCTATGTGTGTGTCTTTCCACTTCTGGGTGATACTTGCCATGTTCCATGGATTTTGTCATACTGTAGGTTTTTATTACTTTGAGATCAGAGTTTTGTCAGAAAGTGGGGGCAATAGAAGTTATTTGAAAGCATTGCAGAATGTAATTGCCATTCATCACCTTTCTAATGAAAGCATTATCAAACTTTTCTTGGTGTGTTTAGGATTTCACTGAAGATAACAGCTGAGCTTTGAAACTTCCTTTACGTTAGTCTTTGGACATAATAAAGTTTTTCTTTGAAACCTCCCACTGTTTTCACCCACCAGATGAATGAACGCATTGCAGCAACACGGAAGGTAAATGAATAAATCCCACACATGATTGCAATTGATTAACTAACAGAAGGTTTACCGTACTGAATATTGTTGTAGCCATGCTACAATAGAAAATTAATTTTCTAAGAGAAAAATAATAACAGCCATGTATCATTTTACCAAAGTTCACTTTAAGATTATAATACAGTGTTACATTTAACCTTTTTTTTCTGCATATTCGCCTATTTCTTTTTTGCCAATTTTATCGCATCATCTTTAACCTGTCCATCCTCTGTTTCCATTTTCAGTAAAAGTTTGTTCCATTTAACAGTAATATGATCATCATTTGTACACAATTCTACATGACTCTTACCATTTTCAGACTCATAACTCTCTTATCAAATTTAAATCTTTGCATTAGCCGAACACAGAAAAACCAATGACATGTATAACCTTCCAATTCCAAGTCTTCTTTTTAACTTAAATTCTCCTTGAGGAAAAAAAATCAGTATATCAACATAAATTAATTAGTTTGTTTAACTACAATTTTTCTTCTATAAAAACCTCCTTGAAGTGACAACCATAATGGGATTTTAGGAGACAATCTTGCCTTCTACTTATTTCAGATTCACATTATGCCCCATCTAATGAAATGATTTTTAAAACTTAAATTGACCTTAACTTTATTATACCATAAGTAGCTGTGCCAGCCAAATCTTAAATCATGTTTCTCCTATTTCTCAAAGTCACTCACTCCAAACAAAAAGCTACAAAATATAATTTGAAGTCTTATAACCCTAAACCCTTGTTTCTTTGGCATCCTGCAGCAATTTCCATTTAATTCTTCATTTCGTGCCTTGGCAGACAAATTCGGACATATTCTTTTGCCATTGTGTAAGTGGTACATCATACATCAGTTAGCACTGGTATTGTCTGAAATAAAAATAACATTCTCAGCAAGACAATCATCTTAATCATAGAAATTATTCCCAACAATGACTTTGCTGAGGGCAAAAGAAGAACGGGACGACAGAGGACAAGGTGGCTGAATGGAGTCACTAAAGCAGTTGGTGTGAGCTTAAATGGACTCCCGAGGATGGTAGAGGACAGGAAGGCCTGGAGGAACGTTGTCCATGGGGTCGCGATGGGTCGGACACGACTTCACAACTAACAACAACAACCCCACAATGTTTTCCATATATATAGACCAGGGGTGTCAAACTCAATTTCATTGTGGGCCGCATCAGCGCTGTGGTTGACCTTGGGGGCGGGCAGGTGGGCATGGCTGACTGGGTGGGCATGGCCAGCTTGAAGCCACTCCCCAAACTGCTGGCATGTTTCCTCTTTGCATTGGGTAGATTGGGCCAAAGCCACGCAGGCTGACTCCTTACATTTTCCAGGATGGTCTCGCGGGCTGGATCTGACCACATCGCGAGCCAAATCCAGCTCATGGGCCTTGTGTTTGACACTCCTGATATAGACTATTGTCATAATACTGCAGGTGCTTGTTCATTTTTTAAAGCTAATTTTCTTTAGGATTACTTTATTCTAGTAACATTTGAATCACTGTCTTATTTAGCACCTGCCTCATTTCAGTTTCCAAGTCTGACAGGTTTCCTGTTTTCATTTTGCTTTATTCCGAAATGATACTCTAGTTGATTTAAACTACTTGGAATTTTCTATAATAAAACCCAGCAAACCAACAATCCATTATTACCTTTTAAAATTACCTTTAATGAGTAAACCTATTAGTTAGAAATAATTTTTTTATGGTTCAGTATTAACTGATTGCCTCTGAAAGTGGTGCAGTTATGTTTGTTAGTGGTTTGAAGCGCAAGATGAAACACACACAAATTACTCTTCAGTCACCCGTGTTTTTATGATCATGTGGTTAATAGATATGTGCTATAATTTTAAACCCCTGCATCAATTCTACTTTTTTTTAACCCTGCAGGCAAAGACATGGTTTTTGCTGTAATTTAACTAACTTCAAAAGCGCTGATTTATAGAGCACAAGAAAGGACACACCTTGCAGAAATAATTTCCATATCCTTTGCAAGTTTTAATTTTGTTTACTTTTGATTTCTCAGATTTACTTAATGTTCCCCTCTGCCTATGTGTGTGTCTTTCCACTTCTGGGTGATACTTGCCATGTTCCATGGATTTTGTCATACTGTAGGTTTTTATTACTTTGAGATCAGAGTTTTGTCAGAAAGTGGGGGCAATAGAAGTTATTTGAAAGCATTGCAGAATGTAATTGCCATTCATCACCTTTCTAATGAAAGCATTATCAAACTTTTCTTGGTGTGTTTAGGATTTCACTGAAGATAACAGCTGAGCTTTGAAACTTCCTTTACGTTAGTCTTTGGACATAATAAAGTTTTTCTTTGAAACCTCCCACTGTTTTCACCCACCAGATGAATGAACGCATTGCAGCAACACGGAAGGTAAATAAATAAATCCCACACATGATTGCAATTGATTAACTAACAGAAGGTTTACCGTACTGAATATTGTTGTAGCCATGCTACAATAGAAAATTAATTTTCTAAGAGAAAAATAATAACAGCCATATATCATTTTACCAAAGTTCACTTTAAGATTATAATACAGTGTACATTTAACCTTTTTTTCCTACATATTCGCCTATTTCTTTTTTGCCAATTTTATCACATCATCTTTAACCTGTCCATCCTCTGTTTCCATTTTCAGTAAAAGTTTGTTCCATTTAACAGTAATATGATCATCATTTGTACACAATTCTACATGACTCTTACCATTTTCAGACTCATAACTCTTTATCAAATTTAAATCTTTGCATTAGCCGAACACAGAAAAACCAATGACATGTATAACCTTCCAATTCCAAGTCTTCTTTTTAACTTAAATTCTCCTTGAGGAAAAAAAATCAGTATATCAACATAAATTAATTAGTTTGTTTAACTACAATTTTTCTTCTATAAAAACCTTCTTGAAGTGACAACCATAATGGGATTTTAGGAGACAATCTTGCCTTCTACTTATTTCAGATTCACATTATGCTCCATCTAATGAAATGATTTTTAAAACTTAAATTGACCTTAACTTTATTATACCATAAGTAGCTGTGCCAGCCAAATCTTAAATCATGTTTCTCCTATTTCTCAAAGTCACTCACTCCAAACAAAAAGCTACAAAATATAATTTGAAGTCTTATAACCCTAAACCCTTGTTTCTTTGGCATCCTGCAGCAATTTCCATTTAATTCTTCATTTCGTGCCTTGGCAGACAAATTCGGACATATTCTTTTGCCATTGTGTAAGTGGTACATCATACATCAGTTAGCACTGGTATTGTCTGAAATAAAAATAACATTCTCAGCAAGACAATCATCTTAATCATAGAAATTATTCCCAACAATGACTTTGCTGAGGGCAAAAGAAGAACGGGACGACAGAGGACAAGGTGGCTGAATGGAGTCACTAAAGCAGTTGGTGTGAGCTTAAATGGACTCCCGAGGATGGTAGAGGACAGGAAGGCCTGGAGGAACGTTGTCCATGGGGTCGCGATGGGTCGGACACGACTTCACAACTAACAACAACAACCCCACAATGTTTTCCATATATATAGACCAGGGGTGTCAAACTCAATTTCATTGTGGGCCGCATCAGCGCTGTGGTTGACCTTGGGGGCGGGCAGGTGGGCGTGGCTGACTGGGTGGGCATGGCCAGCTTGAAGCCACTCCCCAAACTGCTGGCATGTTTCCTCTTTGCATTGGGTAGATTGGGCCAAAGCCACGCAGGCTGGCTCCTTACATTTTCCAGGATGGTCTCGTGGGCTGGATCTGACCACATCGCGAGCCAAATCCAGCTCATGGGCCTTGTGTTTGACACTCCTGATATAGACTATTGTCATAATACTGCAGGTGCTTGTTCATTTTTTAAAGCTAATTTTCTTTAGGATTACTTTATTCTAGTAACATTTGAATCACTGTCTTATTTAGCACCTGCCTCATTTCAGTTTCCAAGTCTGACAGGTTTCCTGTTTTCATTTTGCTTTATTCCGAAATGATACTCTAGTTGATTTAAACTACTTGGAATTTTCTATAATAAAACCCAGCAAACCAACAATCCATTATTACCTTTTAAAATTACCTTTAATGAGTAAACCTATTAGTTAGAAATAATTTTTTTATGGTTCAGTATTAACTGATTGCCTCTGAAAGTGGTGCAGTTATGTTTGTTAGTGGTTTGAAGCGCAAGATGAAACACACAATTTCCTGGCAGAGGACTAGATTAGATGAAATGGATAACAAGTTATTTTAAAAGTAACGTTTAAGAGATATAACACTTCTCTGCAGGAATGGAAATGTTTCTATTATACAGTATCCTTCTCCATTAAAAAGAGGTGAACATGAAGATATACTGTATCAGGGGTGGGTTTCAGCAGGTTCTAGAGAACCGATAGCAGAAATTTTGAGTCGTTCGGAGAACCGGTAAATACCACCTCTAATTGGCCACGCCCCATCTATTCTCTGCCTCCCGAATCCCAGCTGATTGGGAGGAAATAGGGATTTTGCAGTAACCTTCCCCTGGAGTGGGGAGGGAATGGAGATTTTACAGTATCCTTCCCCTGCCACGCCCACCAAGCCACGCCACGCCACGCCTACCAAGCCATGCCCACAAAATCGGTAGTAAAAAAAATTGAATCCCACCACTGTACTGTATGTTTTCAAAAATATTATTTGCAAGAAAGATTGTAGACAAGAAACAATCAGAGACAATCGAGGGTTGGACTAGAAGACCTCCAAACTCCCTTCCAGCCCTATGATTCTATGAATAGTCTTTCCTGGCTAGCAGCATGGCTGGATGAGGAATTCTGGGAGTTGAAGTCCACACATCTTAAAGATGCCAAGGTTGAAAAACATTTCTGTGCAGGTAGTCCTCAATGTATGGCCACAATTGAGCCCAAAATTTATGTTGATAAGTGAAACATTTGTGAATCACTGCAGTTGTTAAATTAGTGACACAATTATTTTTTTTAATCAAGTTTTTTTGATTTTTTCTTTCACACACACATATTTTATGAACAGAGTATTGGCCGTATCATATCTTATACAACTTATATCCAATTTCATTTTACATAGTTACAATTTTTGCCAAAATGTTCTTTTCCATACTTTTTTTAATATTAATACTTCTATACTTATTATATAAACAGCATCACCATCCGCCCTCAAATCCTAGTTTCTTAACATTATTTCAATTAGTTTTCTTATCTTATCCATTGTTAATCATATATATATGTGTGTGTGTATATATATATATATATATATATATATATATATATATATATATATATATATATATGTATGTATATATGTAGGTCTTTGGTTATTCGGGTTTTCTCCCGCGTAAAATTGGAAGTGCCTTGGCGACGTTTCGAAAGTCTCATTCGTCCCGAACAACCAAAGACCTATATACAAACACCGTGAAAACCTCAGAAAAAAAATATATATATATATATATATATATATATATATATATATATATATATATATATATATATATATATATATATATATATATATATATATATATATATAGGTCTTTGGTTGTTCGGGTTTTCTCCGTGTAAGATTAGAAGTGTCTTGGCGACGTTTCGAAAGTCTCATTCGTCATCTTCAGGCTTCAGCCTGCCTGGGAGCAATGTGTACGAAGCAATGTGTAGAAGCACGAAGCTGAAGCCTGAGGATGACGAATGAGACTTCGTTGAAACGTCGCCAAGGCACTTCCAATTTTACGCGGGAGAAAACCCGAATAACCAAAGACCTACATACAAACACCCGCGAAAACCTCAGAAAACATATATATAACAAGAAAATGGCACAGCCCTCCTCCCATATATAAAAGGCACCACAGACAGAATCAGCAAGATTCTCCACAAACACAACATCAAGACAGCATTCTGCACAAACAGAAAAATATCCACCATCCTAAGAAACCCCAAAGACAAAATTGAGTTAGAAAATCAAGGAGTATATGAAATCCCATGCACCGCCTGCCCCACCACATACATTGGACAAACCAACAGAAGAATAAGTGCACGCATTGAAGAACACAAGAACTCATTCAAAAAAGAGGAACCAACTTCTTCCCTGGTCCAACACTTTAAAGTCACAGGACATGATATTGACTTTAAAAAGACCAGAACTATCGCCAAAACTGAACACTTTAACAACAGAATAATCAGAGAAGCCATTGAGATAGAAAAACGCCCACACAGCATGAACAAATGAGATGACACCTCCCGCCTACCAGCCATTTGGAAACCCGCCCTTATTGACAAACGAGTCCTTAACACGAGGAATGACACCAGACCCACACTCACGAGGTCCACACAGGATGTCACCACCGCACATCCACCCAGAAAGCAGACCCAAACCCACACTGATCATGAAGCACGACCAAGGACCAGAAGCCAGACTGCAGCTGCAACATTAGCCATTTCAAACCCCTCCAATCCATACATGCAGCAGACTGACACCCACTATGAAGATGTAGCACGATCACAAAGCCAAACAACAGCTATGCAGCTCACCAGCTCAAATTCCCCTGCAACACAGACTAAATTGAGCACAACCAAGCCCCCACCCAAACAGGACACACCCCCAGCCAATCAGAGCACAGCCAAGCTCCCACCCAATCAGTTCAAACCCCCACTAGCAGTTAAAAGGAAGAAACAGCTGCGATCACACATTGCTCCCAGAAGCACGAAGCTGAAGCCTGAAGATGACGAATGAGACTTCGTCGAAACGTCGCCAAGACACTTCCAATTTTACACGGGAGAAAACGCGAACAACCAAAGACACATATATATATATATATATATATATATATATATATATATATATATATATATATATATATATATATATATATATATTTCTCTTTTAATTTTTATATTGATTCGTTCTTCACCCTAATAAATTTGAACATGCTTGGGGTTGCCTTCCTACCATTTCATCTCCCTCGTTTCGCAACGATTCTTCTTCTCCTGCTCCTCTCTCCTTCCTTCTTACAATTGTGACACGATTGTTAAGTGAATCTAGCTTCCCCATTGATTTCTGCTGGTCAGAAGGTCACAAAAGGGGATCACAGAACTCCAGGACACATAAACGCGAGTCAGTTGTCAAGCATCCAAATGTAAATCACATGACCACAGGGATGTTGCAATGGTCATAAGTGTGAAAAATGGTCACCCGTCACTTTTTTTCAGTGCCGTTGTAACTTTGAACGGTCACTAAGCAAACTGTTGTAAGTCGAGGACCACCTGTAGCTGGGCTTCCTTATCAACTGCTAAAGATTCATGTATTTGTGCTATACCCCATGGCAATAGCTATAGCAGTTAGACTTATATACCGCTTTACGGTGCTTTACAGCCCTCTCTAAGCGGTTTACAGAGTTAGCCTATTGCCTACAACAATTTTGGATCCTCATTTTACCCACCTCGGAAGGATGGGAAAGCTGAGTCAACGTTGAGCCTGGTGAGATTTGAACTGCCAAACTGCAGGCAGCCGGTAGGCAGCAGAAGTAGCCTGCAGTACTGCACTCTAACCACTGCGCCTTCTTTCCGTATACAAATTTTTGTTTTTCAACAAAAAACAAGGGAGAACCTCTAGCTAAGATTCTGTGTAGTTCGGAGAACCCCCAAATCCCACTCCTGAGTGGCCCTGCCCACCCCAACCCTCCTCTCCCAGGAGTCCCCACATGGCCCATTTTGGATGCAGGTAAGTGCAGGGCGCACACGGAGCTCATGGAGAGCAAAAAATGGGCCTACCGGAAGTTCGGGAAGGCCGGAAACGGACCCATTTCCTGCCTCCAGAGGGCTTCTGGAGCCTGGGGAGGCCGTTTTTGCCCTCCCGGAGGCTCAACAAAAGCCCCCGAAGGGCAAAAAGCCCCCACCTCATGGTGCAGAAGGCCGACTAGTCCACGCCCACCATGGCCACACCCACCTAGCAACTGGGCAGAGAACCCCTTGCAAAAATTTTGGAAGCCCACTCCTGCATTGCGAGACCTAGTTAGCTGCTGCCTGGGATCCAATCTACAGAGCAACCTACCAATCAGCCTTCCATGGCGATTACTACGGGTGCAAAGCTGGGAATTGTGGGAGAACATCTGGAGACCCCGATGGAAGGAAAGGCTGCTTTGTGCTTTGGGCCGCTGTTGGTTTATGTTGTGAATGTTGCTTCTACCTGAGCAAGTTCTGCCTTCATCAGAACATTGAATTGAACGTGTCCAGAAATATTATACAAGAAGAGTTCTCCTCTCCTCTGAATGCAACAAAATACCTTATGCACCAGACTTGAAATCCTGGGTCTAGAAAATTTAGAACTACGCCGTCTTTGACATGACCTGAGTTTAACTCATAGAATCATCTATTACAATGTCCTTCCTGTCAAAGACTACTTCAGCTTCAATTGCAACAATACATGAACACAGAATAGATTTAAGCTAAATGTTAACCACTCCAATCTTGATTGCAGAAAATATGACTTCAGTAACAGAGTTGTTAATGCTTGGAATAAACTACCTGACTCTGTGGTCTCTTCCCAAAATCCCCAAATCTTCAACCAAAAACTGTCTACTATTGACCTCACCCCATTCCTAAGAGGTCTATAAGGGGCTTGCATAAGAGCACAAGAGTGCCTACCGTCCCTGTCCTATTGTTTCCTTTCTTTATATTCAATTAATTTAGTTATTACATACTCATACTTATATATATATATTTATATACTGTATAGTTATTTCATGCTTACGCTCATATATACTGTGTGACAAAATAAATAAATAAATAAATAAATAAATCTCAGCTCATAATGTGGCTCTAAACTGAAAGACAGTTTTGGACCGTCCTTGCGTTGCCTTCATCATGTTAGCTTCCTGGAACTGAGCCCATCTCTTAATGAATTTTACCTCTCCCATCTCTTAATGAATTTTCTTCCATTTTGGGGCCTCTTAAAAATTGCCGCACTTTGAAGAACCTGCTCAGTGTGCAAGCATCCCAGCCCTGGGTGTCCTTTCATTCTCTCTCTCTCTTTTTTTAAAAAGCAGTATAGTCCTTTAAAAAGCAGCAGCCCTGGAGCTGCTGCTCCTCTCAATGCCTTCCTCGATTCTTTGCTAATTCCCAGGCTGCTTTCTTCCCAGCCCTTCCTGTAAGCACTTGGCCCATGGCGTCATCTGTTCCCCACTTAAGTAGGTGGGGTCCTTTTAATTAGAGATTTGCAAACTAACGAAGGGAATCGCTCTCCGCGGAGATGCGAAATTAGCTTTCCTGGCTTCTGCCTGAGACCCTTTAGGAAGGAAAAAGGAAGGAAGGAAGGGATTCTCGTGTGGTGGATTGGAAATTGTGTAGATCGGGGTTTGCCCTCCAGGTGTGTTGGGAACAAAATGTGCATTGTTATAAATCGTGGGAAGTGTAGTTCAGGAACATCTGGAGCAAAGCTGGCTGAGGAATTCTGGGAGTTAAAGTCCACAAGTCTTAAAGTTGACAAGGTTGGAGACCCATGATCTGGAGAACATCAGGTGTGGGGGGGATTCAAATGTCCTGAATGAACCTAATGGTAAAACCTTCGGTTTTATTTTTCTACCTCACAACTTACAACAGGGGTGTCAAACGCAAGGCCTGGGGCCAAATCCAGCCTGCGGGGTACTTAGATCTGGCCTGCGGGGCCACCCTGGAAACAACGAAGGACCGGCTCCCGGAGCTCTGGAGGGCCGTGTGTGGCTCTCTGGGCTCCATTTTCGTTGGCAGAGCATTGCAGGAGGCCATGGCAGCCAAAAAACGGAGCTTGAGAGCCCGTTTTCTTTTGCAGAGCGCTCGGGCCACCCCAGGAGCCCCCAAAGCACCTGAGGGTAGAACAAGAAGCAATGGATGGAAACTAATCAAGGAGAGAAGCAACTTAGAACTAAGGAGAAGTTTCCTGACTGTTAGAACAATTAATCAGTAGAACAACTTGCCTCCAGAAGTTATGAACGCTCCAACACTGGAAGTTTTTAAAGAAGAGATTGGACAACCATTTGTCTGAATTTTTTTTTTTTTTACATTTATATCCCGCCCTTCTCCGAAGACTCAGGGCGGCTTACAGTGTGTAAGGCAATAGTCTCATTCTATTTGTATATTTACAAAGTCAACTTATTGCCCCCCCAACAATCTGGGTCCTCATTTTACCTACCTTCTAAAGGATGGAAGGCTGAGTCAACCTTGGGCCTGGTGGGACATAGAACCTGCAGTAACTGCAGGCAGCTGTGTTTTAATAACAGGCTATCTTACAACCTGAGCCACCACGGTGAAGGGTGAAGGGTTTCAAATGGTGAAGGGTTTCCTGCCTGGGCAGAGGGTTGGACTAGAAGATCTCCAAGGTCCTTCCAACTCTGTTATTATTATTATTATTAACATGGATGACATTGAGCTGGCCACGCCCACCATGGCCACACCACCCAGCAACTGGGCAGAGAACCCTTGCAAAATTTTGACTTCAGTAACAGAGTTGTTAATGCTTGGAATACACTACCTGACTCTGTGGTCTCTTCCCAAAATCCCCAAATCTTCAACCAAAAACTGTCTACTATTGACCTCACCCCATTCCTAAGAGGTCTATAAGGGGCGTGCATAAGAGCACAAGAGTGCCTACCGTTCCTGTCCTATTGTTTCCTTTCTTTATATTCAATTAATTTAGTTATTACATACTCATACTTATATATATATATATTTATATACTGTATAGTTATTTCATGCTTACGCTCATATATACTGTGTGACAAAATAAATAAATAAATAAATAAATAAATCTCAGCTCATAATGTGGCTCTAAACTGAAAGACAGTTTTGGACCGTCCTTGCGTTGCCTTCATCATGTTAGCTTCCTGGAACTGGGCCCATCTCTTAATGAATTTTACCTCTCCCATCTCTTAATGAATTTTCTTCCATTTTGGGGCCTCTTAAAAATTGCCGCACTTTGAAGAACCTGCTCAGTGTGCAAGCATCCCAGCCCTGGGTGTCCTTTCATTCTCTCTCTCTCTTTTTTTAAAAAGCAGTATAGTCCTTTAAAAAGCAGCAGCCCTGGAGCTGCTGCTCCTCTCAATGCCTTCCTCGATTCTTTGCTAATTCCCAGGCTGCTTTCTTCCCAGCCCTTCCTGTAAGCACTTGGCCCATGGCGTCATCTGTTCCCCACTTAAATAGGTGGGGTCCTTTTAATTAGAGATTTGCAAACTAACGAAGGGAATCGCTCTCCGCGGAGATGCGAAATTAGCTTCCCTGGCTTCTGCCTGAGACCCTTTAGGAAGGAGAAAGGAAGGAAGGAAGGGATTCTCGTGTGGTGGATTGGAAATTGTGTAGATCGGGGTTTGCCCTCCAGGTGTGTTGGGAACAAAATGTGCATTGTTATAAATCGTGGGAAGTGTAGTTCAGGAACATCTGGAGCAAAGCTGGCTGAGGAATTCTGGGAGTTGAAGTCCACAAGTCTTAAAGTTGCCAAGGTTGGAGACCCCTGATCTGGAGAACAACAGATGTGGGGGGGATTCAAATGTCCTGAATGAACCTAATGGTAAAACCTTCGGTTTTATTTTTCTACCTCACAACTTACAACAGGGGTGTCAAACGCAAGGCCTGGGGCCAAATCCAGCCTGCGGGGTACTTAGATCTGGCCTGCGGGGCCACCCTGGAAACAGCGAAGGACCGGCTCCCGGAGCTCTGGAGGGCCGTGTGTGGCTCTCTGGGCTCCATTTTCGTTGGCAGAGCATTGCAGGACGCCATGGCAGCCAAAAAACGAAGCTTGAGAGGCCGTTTTCTTTGGCAGAGCGCTCAGGCCACCCCAGGAGCCCCCAAGCACCTGAGGGTAGAACAAGAAGCAATGGGTGGAAACTAATCAAGGAGAGAAGCAACTTAGAACTAAGGAGAAGTTTCCTGACTGTTAGAACAATTAATCAGTAGAACAACTTGCCTCCAGAAGTTATGAACGCTCCAACACTGGAAGCTTTTAATGAAGAGATTGGACAACCATTTGTCTGAATTTTTAATTTTTTTTTTACATTTATATCTCGCCCTTCTCCGAAGACTCAGGGCGGCTTACAGTGTGTAAGGCAATAGTCTCATTCTATTTGTATATTTACAAAGTCAACTTATTGCCCCCCCAACAATCTGGGTCCTCATTTTACCTACCTTCTAAAGGATGGAAGGCTGAGTCAACCTTGGGCCTGGTGGGACATAGAACCTGCAGTAACTGCAGGCAGCTGTGTTTTAATAACAGGCTATCTTACAACCTGAGCCACCACGGTGAAGGGTGAAGGGTTTCAAATGGTGAAGGGTTTCCTGCCTGGGCAGAGGGTTGGACTAGAAGATCTCCAAGGTCCCTTCCAACTCTGTTATTATTATTATTATTAACATGGATGACATTGAGCTGGCCACGCCCACCACAGCCACGCCCACCACGGCCCCCCCGGAGGTCAAACACAACCCCAATGCGGCCCTCAGTGAAATCGAGTTTGACACCCCTGACCTACAAGGTGGTATCTTCCAGATATGTTCAGAATACTCAATCTACTTATCTTTGGTATAAATATAAACCATTGCTCCTAAACATGTTTGATACAATTAACATTGCACATTTATTATCATTTTTCTATCCCTATTACTTACCTGTTTCTTTTTTTAATTCCTATAATAGTCAAGGAAGTAAACCCCACTGAATTGAAGGACAAAACAGCAAGTTTCCTAAATTCTTAGGAATTTGGTTTCTAAATTTTTAGTATTTTGCAGGAACCTGGAATCAAAAGCAGGAGACAAGGCAGACTTCCAGATGCCAGGAAATGACTGACACTTAATTTCAGTTTCACTTACCTATTATTCTGATTCGTGCACATTTGTTAAGACTATATGAATCTTTTTGGTTGAGTTGCCTCTTGGAATGAATCATAGAGCGGAATCTGATAATTGATTCTTTTGAAGTGTCAAAAGTATTTCTTTTATATAAAATTGACTCCATTTCTGCACTATCTCCAACTTTAACCATTAACCATTAACATAATCCACAATTGATCAAGACTAAAAACAACAGTTGAAGCAAAGATAAATACATTTTTTTGCAGAAGATCGCTAAATGGCATCTCCACTAAATAATTGACAGCCGAGCCGAAGCTGATTAAATCAAGTAAAAATAGCAAACAGGGAAAATCCTTTGCTCAAACTTCCTTGAACTTACAAATGAGTTACCCAGACTTAACCCGCACATCAAAGAGGAAAGCCTGCAAATACAGTAACTTTAATCAAAATATCTTTCCCCACTCAAGTTACTCTTTCTTTGAATTAGACAACACATGAGGCATGTACACACTCATATCTTAAAAGGTAAAGGTTCCTCTCACACATATGTGCTAGTCGTTCCTGACTCTAGGGGGCGGTGCTCATCTCCATTTCAAAGCCAAAGAACCAGCGCTGTCCGAAGACGTCTCTGTGGTCAAGTGGGCAGCATGACTCAACACCAAAGATGCACGGAATGCTGTTACCTTCCCACCAAAGGTGGTCCCTATTTTTCTACTTGCATTTTTTACCTGCTTTCGAACTGCTAGGTTGGCAGAAGCTGGGACAAGTAACGGGTGCTCACCCCATTACGCGGCACTCAGGATTCGAACCTCTGAACTGCCGATCTTTCGATTGACAAGCTCAGCGTCTTACCCACTGAGCCACCACATCCTTATACCCTGACAAAGACTACCTTCCCTATAAATATTTCTAGCTTCCGTACCCCCATTTGTAGCTCCCTTTCGAGAACAGATTCCTTGCTCTTGAAAATAAACTACCTCCTTTCCATTCAGTGTGTGTTCTTGTGAAACCTCGCCTTGAATCGAGACCCCAAATTTTACTTGACAGAAGTATTTATGGAAGAGGTTTTTTTCTGCATTGTTTCAGCATATCTTCTCTATAAGAAAAGTATCTAGGCTAATGGGAAATTTTTTCTCTGGTATATGAAATGAGGCAAGGGACTAATTCAATTTTGTTAAGAAAAAATAGTTAAAAAATGTTTTGCAGATACTGATCTTGGTCCTTTTATGTGTTATTAGCCACACATTTTTATAGTGACAACAATGACATTTATTATGTACTAAAGCGAAAGAAACCCATCAGTTAAAAAGCAGCAAGAAGCAAGTACCTCACCTTGTGTCTGCACACACTTTTAATATTACTATGTAACTACAAGGATTTGAAGCCGGCAAAGAAACACAACAAACCTATAATGAATAGCCACAGGACAGCATCCTGCAAAGAACTTGCGATTTAAGTTTGCAATCTCAATGCTTGTTTCATTTGGATCTTGGACGGCTGTCCAAGGGCCTCCGAGGGTAGATCAAAGATTTCTGCCAATGCATCTAATTCCTCATGAGAACTGACCGTTAGATTTTTCTTCTGAGAACATGGTCATAGATAACGACTTGCAGGTAGAGGTCTGTTTTGATTGGAATCCGTGTTGTGTTGTCTCCGGGAAATGCCTAAGAACCAAATATTAGCCATCATCAGAAAGAGGTAGAGGCGAAAAAATAAGATCAGTCCCAAACATATAACGGCGTTCTCACAACATAGTGAACGAAAAACTAGCAAATCACATTACGGCATGGGTATCAAACTCGATTTCATTCACATCAGGGTTATGTTTGACCTCGGGGGTGGGGGTGGCGTAGCATGGCCAGGGTGGAGGGGGCATGGCCAGCTCAACGCCATTTATGTTGGGCGCACCTGTGGTGGCCAAGTGCTAAGGCAGGACTTCCCTCAGACTCTGCCTCACTCTCATTATAACCTCCCTCCCTTCCTTCCTTCCATTCTTCCCTTCCCTTCCCTCTTCGTTCTCCTTTCTTCTTCCTTCCCCTCTTTCCTTATTTTTCCTTCATTGCTCTCTTCCAATCTTCCCTTCTTTTTCTTTGTCTTCCCTCTTTCCCTTTCTCCTTTCCTGTCCCTTCTTGGATGCGCAAATGCAAAAGGGGAAACATTTCTCCTTTTGTTTTGTTTTTAGTTTGTTTTGCTAGCCCGCTGCCAGCGAAAACGGAGACAGGGTGGGTGGGTGGGCTGCGTGCATTTTTGCTGGCAGAGGCACCGCGTGCTGGTCCTTCACTGTTTCCAGGGCAGCCCTGTGGGCCAGATTTAAGCACCCCCAGCTCATGGGCCTTGAGTTTGACACCCCTGCATTATAGTATCATGCAAATCTGGTTCATATAAGCTTGTAACTAGTATCTGTATAAACTTAGAAAACTTGAGTAAAGAACATGGGTTAGTATGTCATGAAAACACAGCCCTTCTTAAATTAGATGACTGTATAATTCATTGCAATCTTAGATAATCTTTCCTACCCAAAGTAGTCATTTTGGCAAATCTTGTGGGAGAGCCAATCACGAAAAATCTTCTCACAATTCAAGAAGCCAAGTTTTCGTTTATGGTATATTTTGCATACATGATGTACCTTTCTAGGAATAGTCCGATTGTCAGAAGTATATTATACATTAATGATCTCTGCAACCATATTAAAAGTAATTGAACTGCTCCAATCTTGATTGCAGAAAATATGACTTCAGTAACAGAGTTGTTAATGCTTGGAATACACTACCTGACTCTGTGGTCTCTTCTCAAAGTCCCCAAAGCTTCAACCAAAAACTGTCTACTATTGACCTCACCCCTTTCCTAAGAGGTCTATAAGGGGCGTGCATAAGAGCACAAATGTGCTTACTGTTCCTGTCCTACCGTTGCTTCATGCTTATGCTTATGTATGCTGTTATGACAAATAAAATAAATAAATAAAAATAAATAAATAAATAAAAATAAAAAAGTGTAACTGACAAGACGGTAAAGCATTTGTCCATACAGGCATCAAGATTTGACAACTGCAAACTTTTGGTATGAACGTTATGTTACATAGACTTTGGGAGTTGGGCAGCATACAAGTTTAATAAAATAATGGTGATGATTCTTGACCTCATTAGACTTCACATAGCAGTATAAATGAGGAAAGGCCATCTTATTTTTAAATCCTTCCTACCCCATTTGAACAATCTCCATTAATGTTTTTCAATTGTCATTTTGGCTGAGGAACTCAAGGAGTTGAAGTCCACACCCGTTGCCTTAAAGCAGCAAGATTATTGTATGCACAAAAATGGAAGGACACTTCGATTCCTACTATGGACAAATGGTTGTAGAAGTTGATGGAGTTGGCGGAAACGGCAAAATTGACCACTTTGATTGAAGAAAAGAATGTAAGTACTTTTGTACTTTTGTACAAAAAGTAGTTTTGTACATGGAGACCGCTTCTGAACTTCGTACTTGATGTGGAAAAGAATGAACATTTGACTTTAGGGTTTTACTGATTAGACAGATAGATCTTTATAGAAATGGCTTGTTCATATTATTATGAAAAAGCAAAAAGTTGGGATTTGATCTTAATGCTTTATTTTACTATAACAGAGAGTCAAAAGTCAATGCTTCTATTTCTTTCTTTCCTCACTTCTCTTTCCCCTCCCCTCCACTGCTTTTCTATTTACTTTATGTATTGTATTGTATTGTATTGTAGTTCAAAACATTCTTAAAGAGCCATCTCATCCTGGCCACCCTGTTTTTGAACTATTAAAGGTAAAGGTAAAAGTTCCCCTCGCACATACGTGCTAGTCGTTGCTGACTCTAGGGGGTGGTGCTCATCTCCGTTTCAAAGCCGAAGAGCCAGCGCTGTCCGAAGACGTCTCCGTGGTCATGTGGCCAACATGACTCAACACCAAAGGCGCACGGAATGCTGTTACCTTCCCACCAAAGCTGGTCCCTATTTTTTCTACTTCCATTTTTACATGCTTTAAAAACTGCTAGGTTGGCAGAAGCTGGGACAAGTAACGGGAGCTCACCCCAATACACAGCAGCACTAGGGATTCGAACCGCTGAGCTGCCGACCTTTCGATCGACAAGCTCGACGTCCTAACCCCTGAGCTACCGCATCCCTTGAACTATTACCATGAGGCAAACGATACAGGCTGAAAAACAGCTTCTATCCCAGGGCAGTAACCATATTGAATTCTACTGTGTAGTGCAATGTTAATGCAATATCAGGGGGTTTAATTCAATTGTACAGAATGCAAAGGATATGTGTTTTATTTTTTATAGTTATAATGTACACTGAAGATGGCATTTTATTTCGTTGTACGAAGGTACAATCAGGGGTGGGTTGCTCCCGGTTCTGTCCGGTTCTTTTTTTTTTTTTAATTAAAAAAGTTTTACAACAATTAAATTTTTTCCTCTCCTATCCCCCCTCCCCCCCTCCAAACCCCCCCTCCCCCCCGGACTTCCCGGAGCAAACACAAGGTATAGTTCAATAAACTAACAGTCATACATTAAATTTTTAAAATCTAACACAATTATAATCCTTCTCTTTCACATAACCTGACTTCTTCCATTAAAATCAAAAACAACATCCTTCATTCAAAGGCAATCTGAAATTTCTTAATCTGATATCTATTTTGAATATAATCAATCCAATTCTTCCATTCATTTAGATATTTTTCTTGAGTACTGTCTTTCAAAATGAAATTCAACAGTGAAAAAAGTAAGGTTCTACATTTAGGCCAAAAAAACAAAATGCACCAGTACCGTATATGTGGTACCTTGCTCAATAGTAGTACCTGTGAGAGGGATCTTGGAGTCCTAGTGGATAACCATTTAGATATGAGCCAGCAGTGTGCAGCAGCTGTTAAAAAAGCCAACACAGTTCTGGGCTGCATAAACAGAGGGATAGAATCAAGATCACGTGAAGTGTTAGTACCACTTTATAATGCCTTGGTAAGGCCACACTTGGAATATTGCATCCAGTTTTGTGTTGAGACTCTAGAAAGTCAACAAAGATGATTAGGGACTGGAGGATAAAACATATGAAGGGTATAGTTCAATAAACTAACAGTCATACATTAAATTTTTAAAATCTAACACAATTATAATCCTTCTCTTTCACATAACCTGACTTCTTCCATTAAAATCAAAAACAACATCCTTCATTCAAAGGCAATCTGAAATTTCTTAATCTGATATCTATTTTGAATATAATCAATCCAATTCTTCCATTCATTTAGATATTTTTCTTGAGTACTGTCTTTCAAAAAGGCTGAGATTTTGGCCATCTCAGCCAAATTGGAAACTTTCAATATCCATTCTTCTATTGTAGGTACTTCTTTTTTCTTCCAATATTGTCCAATTAACAGTCTTGCTGCTGTTATTAAGTTCAAAATCAATTTCGTCTCAATCACTGTACAGTCTGTTATTATTCCCAAAAGGAAAAATTGCGGCAGGAACTTTATCTTCTTCTTCAAAACATTTTGCATAATCCACCAGATTCTTATCCAGAAAGATTTAATTTTCTTACAAGTCCACCATACATGAAAATATGTAGCATCATCAGAGTTACATCTCCAACGTTTCGCTTGCATATCTGGATGGTTCTGTCCAGTTCTTGAGAACCGGTAGTAAAAACGGCTCTGACATCACATTTGGAAGGCTCCGCCAACCTGCTCTGACATCACATTTGGTGATCTGTGTACGCACAGAAGCGCGCACAAGCGAAGCGAGCACGCATTCACGCTCCCATTGCGAACCAGTATTAAAGGTAAGTAGAACCCACCCCTGGGTGCAAAGACAATAAGGTAAACTAAAACTAAAACTTTATACTTTATAAATCAATAAAAAATGTTAACCTATAAAAGTTTGTCATTGTCTCTTCCCCAGAACTGAAGAAGAGCGACTGGCCCAAGGTCACCAGCCGACTTCATGCCTAAGATGGGACTAGAATTCATGATCTCCTAGCTTCTAGCCAGGTGCCTTTAACCACTAACTGAACAGGTACTTTTGCCTCATATTAAGGTAAGTTTTGAGAAACCCGGGGTTATACGACTCTGCTGTCACCCAAACAATGGAAGGGAAATATTTCCCCACTTAGATAAGGATTCTGGATACACTGAGGATCCTTGATTGATGATGGTCCTTTGTCCCTCAGGACCATTTGAGAAATGTAGTTTTCCATCACCTCCGTACATCAGGAGATACAGTTGTGTTCAATCATTTCCATGCACACCACACAAAAAGAGATCAGCAAAGTAATGCCTACATCTCTAAAGTGTCCAGATTCTTTGGGGCTTTAATGCTTAAAGCAGGGGTCTCCAACCTTGGCAACTTTAAGATTTGTGGACTTCAACTCCCAGAATTCCTCAGCCAGCTTTGCTGGCTGAGGGATTCTGGGAGTTGAAGCCCACAAGTCTTAAAGTTGCCAAAGTTGGAGACCCCTGGCTTAAAGTATACATTTCACACAGCAAGAGAAGATCTGCTTATTCATTACAGATGTTCCACAGCTGCTGGAACTTAGACCGGTGACCCACTTATGAGTGCAACCAAATCCATTCGAGGTATGCATTTTTAAATGTCTCACAAAACCAATGCACTCATTTCGAATGTGTATAATTTGATATTTTGTACCGATGCTATTCATATGCAACCATCTTTCGCGGGAAGCACTTCAAAGAGACCATCCTCCGAGAGCTGTTTCTGCACAAACCGAAACAAATTACCGCCTGGCTTACTCTAGTTTGGTTTGGTTTGACAGGAACCAAAGCAATGGGTGTGTTTGTCGTACACAAACTCTGCCTCAGGACTTTTTAAAAGAGGGCAGCGAAGAACAACTGGATAGGCTCCCATCGCAAGTGAGCAAAGAAACAACTCACAAAGGGGTAGGCCTCAAATCGGCCTAGCATGTCCCATTTTATTGGAAAAGTAGCCCTTTGCTCGGTAGATTCCCGTTGTAAACTCTTGGTATGTAGACTATGTCATCCATGATTGAATTATGACTAGGGTTGCTTTGTTGTGGAGGAAAAAAAATGGTTTGAGCTCCATTTGTGAGTAACCTCTTGTTGGCCACAATCTCTTGCATTGTTATCTCCTTTAGGAGAGAAAAAAAAATCATTGCTCAGCAGAAAGTCCTATGTTTTCCACAAAGAAGGCTGAGGTTTGATTCTCTGCCACCAGCAGTCGGATTCACATATTTTTACCACTGGTTCGCCCAGCGTGCGCATGCTCGCTTCACACGTACAAGTGCGTTCCACACATGTGGCCGTCCTTCCACGCATGCGCTTCGCTTGTGCACACGCCTTCCGCACGTGTGCCCGCTCTCGAAAACATAGTGTTGTGGTCTGTCAGCAGCCTACAGAGCTGGCAACGGAGTCGGACAGCGATGAGGCTGAGGTGAGGCCAGGGCCATCGGGGCGTGAGGTGCGGACTCCAGAGCCTCCAGAGACTGATAGCAGTGAGGCAGAGGAACAGGAGGAGCCTGTTCCTAATGCACGCATGAGAAGAGCTGCCACAAGGTAAGAGCAGCTGAAGCAAAAAGGATAACCAGGGAGTAGCGCCAAGAGATGATTGGCCCCTCCCATAAGGCTTAAAACAGACAAGCAACAGCATTTGAGCTTTGCTGGAAAATGAACATTTTAGCTGCGTCTTCTGCTTCATCTTCTGCTTTGTATACGTCTTTGTTTTTGTGGCTTCTGGACATTTGTGGCTTCTGGACATTTGCCAGGAAGGGCCTTTGGCAGTTTGCCTAATTTGACTGAGGTTTGTGAGATAACTGAGGAATTTGTGTTGGGAGGCATTTGTTTTACTTTGAGTTGAATTACGCTGGGAATGAAATAATTCCCAGCTGTTCGAATAAAGTTTGTTTTTCCACAGACTAAGTTTATTACTACCTACTTGGGCCTGGGTCACAACACATGGCTAAATAGGATGGTATTACACCAGGGTGGGTGCACCTGCAGTTGCTGCTACCAGTTCGCCCGAGCCAGTATGAACCGGCTGAATACCACCTCTGTCTACCACCTTCAGGTAATAGACCAAAAATGTTGTGTAAGGACTTCTTATCTAGATAGAGTGAAAGCAATATGGGAAGCCACTGTCGTGCTAGCTGAACAATATAGGGCAGGGGTCTCTAACCTTGGCAACTTTAAGCCTGGTGGATTTCAACTCCCGGAGTTCTGGGAGTTGAAGTCCGCCAGGCTTAAAGTTGCCAAGGTTGGAGACACCTGATATAGGGTTAAGTCAACCCATACTTTGACCTGGAAGAAAGTAACTTTCCAGAACTAGCTCTGCCATTGGAAAGAAGTAGACAAATCAGACAAAGTAGAAGTAGACAGATCAGTCAATTGTAGGAGCTGGTGAGAGAAAGCTTCTGGATTCTCCTTGAGCTGGGGAACTGAGTAGAGTTGATTCAAAGCTTTTTTTAAGCTCTCTCCACTAGCCCACGCTTCTCCTAGATTTGACGGTGCGGCTATTTTGTTCCCTCAGTCAGCCAAACATCTTAGCTTCGCATCTCCTAAGATCCCACTGAGCTAAAAAAAAAAAAGCTGTGGTAAAAGAAAGGTTGGGATCTCACATAATCTCACTTTCAGTGCTTAAAACTAGGCTAAACTGTAGAGGCTAATTACACAGGACGGCAAATGACTTGTTTCCAGTGTCATGTGAAAGCAGATGTGTTTTTAATTAGGAATGCAGTGTGTGGGAAAAGTTTTCATTGGAACCCCAGTGTTTGAGATGGATCGTGGCCAACGTAAATATCCTTGAACTATGGCTTTAAAACAGACACAAGGGCAGGCCTTATCGCATGTAGCATTTGTTTAATTTGCATACAAGATGCTTTTAATTTTTGAGTGTATATAGGCATGCAGACATGTAAACGAAGTAAAACAATAAAGACACCCTGAAATTAAGGTTGACTCCTGATGGCTGCATCCAAGGCTTCTCTGACCTATCTCAATAGCTGCATCTATCAAGCGTGTCAAAGGGGCTTAGAACTCCCATAAAACGTCAAAACCATCCTCACAATTATTAAACAATAATAGTAATGCAGATAAAATCCCAAATCCATAGCACTCACCCCCCCATTCCATGCTATATACAGACTTAGCAGTGGGTTTTACATTTTGTTACCACGGTTCGCCTCGCACACACATGCTCACTTCACGTGTGCACCTTCCGCACACGTGCCCAGCCTTCTGCACATGCGCCCGGCCTCAGAAATGTGCCTAAATAGGATGGCATTGCGCCGGGGCAAGTGTGGGGGCCCACCCATGATCTCCACTACCGGTTCGTCCAAACTGGTCCGAACCGGCTGAATACCAGCTCTGTACACACTGATAATTTTCAGCATCTTATTCCCCAAAGGCTGTGCAGATTAAGCCAAGGTTTCCTACTTTTCCTACTTTTCTAATCGCTAATTTTTCTAAGTACTAATTTTACCAAAGATGGAGGGTATTGCTTTTCTTTTCAGGCACTAAATTGGTCCGCCAAAGGGGCCTCCAACAACAAATATTCACTCTGAGCTCTTTCTTGTTGTATCTTAGGGATTGGGGGGAGGGGGTTGGGGGGCACAGAGAACTTTTGAGTGTATCTTTCCTGAACACACATTTGGGCCTGCTAATTTGATTTTAATATATATATTCCTCCTTTATTATTTTTACAAATGATGTAGAAAACATATCCTGCATGCCTTCTTCCTCCTATTTTCTCCACAGCAACAATCCTGTGAGGGAGAAAACATCATTGGCCCAAAGTCACCCAGCCAGTTTTCACAGCTGAAGTGGGACTAGGACTCACAGTTCTAGCCTGGTGCTTAACCACTAGACCAGGGGTCTCCAACCTTGGCAACTTTAAGACTTGTGGACTTCAAAGCTTTGCTGGCTGAGGGATTCTGGGAATTGAAGTCCACAAGTCTTAAAGTTGTCAAGGTTGGAGACCCCTGCACTAGACCAAATTGGTCCAAAATACTAGATTCAAATACATACAGGTCCTTCCTTCCTTCCTTCCTTCCTTCCTTCCTTCCTTCCTTCCTTCCTTCCTTCCTTCCTTCCTTCCTTCCTCTATATCAGGGATCTCCAACTGTTCTGTTTCCCTCCCCCAATACTCCCAACAAAGAGTCAGTCAAAGGCCTCCTCTTCTACTTTATTTACATAGATTTACATAGATTTACTTTCATGAAAACCTTTGAAAGGCTAGTGCTTTCCTACCTGAAATCCATCACGGATCCGCTGTTAGACCCCTTGCAATTTGCATACCGAGCAAATAGATCAACAGATGATGCTGTTAATATGGCTCTGCACTACATCCTACAACATCTTGAGTCTCCAAAGACCTATGCAAGGGTCCTTTTTGTAGACTTTAGTTCAGCATTCAATACCATCATTCCAGACATCCTTCTAACTAAGCTAAACCAGCTACAGGTACCGGAACAGACTTGTAAGTGGATCACAAGCTTCCTAACAAACAGGAAGCAGCAGGTGAAGCTAAGCAAGATCACATCAAATACCTGTACAATTAGCACAGGGCCCCCCCAAGGCTGTGTGCTCTCCCCACTTCTCTTCTCTCTGTATACCAATGACTGCATCTCCAATGATCCATCTGTTAAGCTACTGAAGTTTGCAGATGACACAACAGTGATTGGTCTCATTATGACGAATCCGCATATAGACGTAGAGATCGAACGACTAGCCTTGTGGTGCAACCAAAACAATCTGGAACTGAACACACTCAAAACCGTAGAAATGGTGGTAGACTTTAGGAGAAACCCTTCCATACTTCCACCTCTCACAATACTTGACAACACAGTATCAACAGTAGAAACCTTCAAATTTCTAGGTTCTATCATATCGCAAGATCTCAAATGGACAGCTAACATCAAAAACATCATTAAAAAAGGACAACAAAGAATGTTCTTTCTGCGCCAACTCAGTAAGCTCAAACTGCCCAAGGAGCTGCTGATCCAATTCTACAGAGGAATTATTGAGTCTGTCATTTGCACCTCTATAACTGTCTGGTTCGGTTCTGCAACCCAACAGGAAAGACACAGACTTCAGAGGATAATTAGAACTGCAGAAAAAATAATTGCTACCAACCTGCCTTCCATTGAGGACCTGTATACTGCATGAATCAAGAAGAGGGCTGTGAAAATATTTACAGATCCCTCACATCCTGGACATAAACTGTTTCAACTCCTACCCTCAAAACGACGCTATAGAGCACTGCACACCAGAACAACTAGACACAAGAACAGTTTTTTCCTGAAGGCCATCACTCTGTTAAACAAATAATTCCCTCAACACTGTCAGACTATTTACTGAATCTGCACTACTATTAATCGTTTCATAGTTCCCATCACCAATCTCTTTCCACTTATGACTGTATGACTATAACTTGTTGCTGGCAATCCTTATGATTTATATTGATATATTGACCATCAATTGTGTTGTAAATGTCATACCTTGATGAACATATCTTTTCTTTTATGTACACTGAAAGCATATGCACCAAGACAAATTCCTTGTGTGTCCAATCACACTTGGCCAATAAAATTCTATTCTATTCTAGATAAATGTCCTGGCCACGTCTACCCACGGGCCTGCCAAGTTTCTGGAGATAACGAGGAAATTATAGATAAGGCCAGAATTACTCACGAATATATTCTTCCCTCCATTGATACAGTTTGCCCGCGCAAATTCATTGCTTTGTCCAAGACAAAAAACCAGGAAGTCCCGCCTCCTATTTATAGTCTCTGCAGATGTCACTGCATGACCATCATTCCTTGGCTTTATCCCAACGCTGTTTCTGCTGCGCGCGCCGGTCACGTCTGCGCAGTCTTGCATCACTCCAAAACTGTTCTTGGGGCGTTGCCAAATCAGAAGAAGGCTCGAGAGAATCAGGCCTTGCCGGCCCCTCCTCCTCCCTTTGAGTGGGTGTCAGGGAGGGAAAGGGCCCAAGAGAAGCAGGGCTTGCCAGGTCTTCTCCCTCACTTTCTGAATCATCCGAGTCCAGGAGTCCGGGTCCAGGAACCTGAGTCACAACACCAACCGTGGCAACTTTAAGACTTGTGGACTTCAACTTCAAGTCTTAAAGTTGCCAAGGTTGGAGACCCCTGCTCTATATTAATTTCTATTATTTTTTTTTACTTTTGTTTTTAAAACTTTTAATAAAATTATATATTAAAATTAAAATCATATATTTCCCCCATGCCATCACGCTGCTAAACAACTAATTCCCACAACACTGCCAAACTGTCTAAAAAGGCAGTATTACCATCATTATTCTCATCTATTCTCATCATCTATTTTTATCTGGTAATAATAATCATCTCATTATCCTCATCATCTATTACCTGTCTCTGTATCTTCTTATGACTATAACTCTGTTGCTTTTCACTATTGTAGTATGTACATTGAGAGATAACGCACCCGAAATAAATTCCTTGTGTGTCTAATTTCACTTGCCCAATAAAGAATTCTATTTCTATTTCTAAAAATCCCTTGGAAAGGGGGAAACAGCTTTTGGAGAATAGTTTTTTTATGTAAAACCTCGCTGAAGTTGTAGTTTTGCAGCAAAGGTGGGCTTCACATAGTTTAAAAACTGGTTCGCCCAGAATCGAAAATGTAAGCGTGTGTGTGCGCGCTCTCACTTCACTCTCGTGCACCTTGCACACATGCGCATTGCATCAAAAACACGCCGACTGTATGAGACAGGATAGCACCAGGGTGGGTGGGCAGGCCCAGCCACTGGCCATAACTACTGGTTTGCCCGAACTGGTCAGAACCGGCTGAATCCCGCCCCTGTTTTGCAGGGTTATGCAGGCAATGGTTGCACCTGGAGATGAAGCTTCTGTCTGTTCTCCCAGTCCTTTTATTACTGGAACATCTGCTGCTATGGGTCTAATATTCCCGATCCCTATTCAAATTTCAAGACTAGCAGGGTGTCGTGTCCCACTCCTCCGCTGACGGCTGGGTCCGGGAAATCCGAATCAGGCGTGCCTCTGCAGCTCTGCCCAAAGTCCTAGCAAAGTCCTCAGAGCAGGCAGGAGACCAGTAAGTGACTTCAGCAAGATAAGTTTGACTTTTGCCTGACTCAGAGACTGCCAGAAAGTAGCTCCTTTATATAGGCCATGGGGTGTGGCTCCATGACTCAGCACTCATTAAGGCCTGCCCCTCCCTTCCCTCTGTTGCCTCCGCCTCTCCAATCTTCTGATGCGAGGGTCACTCCAATCAGCTGTTCTTGGGAGTAAACCCTCCTCAGGCTCACCTGCTGTGGATGAGGGGGAGGGGTCTAGCTGCTCCGTTTGCCTGGGCATGGAGTCAGGGCTGGGGCAGGGAGATGCTCCTTCTTCTGCAGTTTGTGGGGGCATGGAGCCAGGACTTGGGCCGGAAGGCATACATTCCTCAGTGTTGGGGAGCAGGTAAGAAGGCCCCGGCTGCTCTGAGGGCGGGCAAGACACAACACTGGGATTCAGCAGGGTTTAACTCAAGGATTAACACCAGACAATAAATCAAGCAGTAAACAATAACTTCATCAAAGAATTATCAACTCAGACAAATGATGAAGCTATAAACAACAACCTAATCAAAGAATTATGAAGGAGAAAACAACACCCACAGCAGGACCAACTACTATATACCCCCGTTTCCCCGAAAATAGGACTGGGTCTTATTTACTTTTGGGCCCTAAAATAAGCACTAGGGCTTATTTTCGGGGGGCAGGGTCTTATTTTTTCCCCATGTATGGGAAGCCCACTTCTTATTCTGTCCCCCTCGCCTCAATCTGGTGACTTAATTAGCCGGCAACTATCAACTTCTGGCAGCAAACTAGTGAGCATCTGCCAAGTGTCTCTGTTATCTCTCTTGCTGCCGATGAGTCAACCAGGAACAAACAGTACTTCAGCGCTAGTTAAGCAGTTGATTTGCTTGCCACGAAGGGGTATAGCAGCCCTTGCTGCTTTTATATCCTGTGGGGTGTGGCTCCATGACTCAGCACTTCCTAGGCCTGCCCCACCCCTGCTTCTGTTGTTTCCGCCTTTCCTGCCTACGAAACCTAGGGTCCAGCCAGGCCTGATTGCCATCAGCCAGGTCTGGAGGCGTAGTCTGGGGGGGGGGAAGAGTCAGGGGACGGAGGCCTCGTTATCTCCTTTACCTGGCCTGCCTCTGGCTCCAGGGAAGCTGGTGCTCCAGAGGTAAGTCCTGATGGCCCTTCCCCCTCACTTTCTGAGTCACTTTCTGGGCGGGGCCCCGGCTCAGGGGGGGGCGCAGACACAACACTTCTGCTTGCTCACAGTGGAGTAGGAAGACACTCGGTGTGCCAGTGCCATTGCCGTGAGACGCAGATTGTGGAGCTGCCCCACGTGCCCCACACCGACTTACCGCAGGACCCCTGCAGCCAGGCCATCCAGCAGTCCAGTTCAGCAGGAACACGCATGGCCACTGGCCCACTTCTGCTTGCTTGTGGCCGTAATAGGGTAGGAGGCCAGAATAGGAGGCCGAGCGACACGCCGGTGCTGTGGCCAAGAGGTGAGGCGGAGGGGGTGCAGACCAACTACTGTCTCACACACCCCACGCCAGCTTTCCTCAGGGCCCCCAAAGCCAGGCCATCCACATCCCGACACCTGTGTTGCCTGGGAGCCGCGGCACCACCACACCATTTGGCCTCCTGCTCCATTTTGGTCACAAGCAAGAAGAAGAAGTGGGGTGGCGGCCATGTGGGCTCCTGCTGCACATGGCTGCCAGGGCTGCTGCTGCGAGGCAGGTGTCAGGGTGTGGCCCTGCATGACCGTAGGGGCCCTGCATGGGGCAGCTCCACCAACACCCCATCTCACCTCGTGGCTGTGGCACTACGAGCAACCACATGGAATGGATGGATGGCCAGCTGTGCAAGCTCTTAATAGCAATAGCAATAGCACTTAGACTTATCTACCACTTCACAGTACTTTTACAGCCCTCTCTAAGTGGTTTACAGAGTGAGCCTCTTGCCCTCAACAATCTGGGTCCTCATTTTATCAACTTCGGAAGGATGGAAGGCTGAGTCAACCTTGAGCTGGTGAGATTTGAACTGCCAAACTGCAACTAGCAGTCAGCTAAAGTAGCCTGCAGTGCTGCACTCTAACCACTGCGCCACCTCAGCTTATTTTGGGAGTAGGGGTTATATTGGGTCCATGCCTAAAACATGCTAGGGCTTATTTTCTGGATAGGGTTTATTTTTGGGGAAACAGGATATAAACCCCACTTCCTTCTAGCACTGAAGATGTTACCAAGTCAGATAACTAACCATCTGCAAGCACAATCAAGGACAACCTAAATCATTTTTCACTGTTAGGCTTGTGTTTTAGATTCTAAGCCCCATATATCTGGGTTCATAAATCAGGTTCTCTTTCCAAAGACGGCCCTTACCCACTTCCATTAGTCTAACACAAACTTGTTTAGGATTGTACGTAGCCTTGGGTTTTATATCATTCAAGGGCAGTGTCCATTTTAGGTTTGATAGGATGTCTAGGGCCAAGAATTCCTACCACTGTCTTGGAGACTTTGTTTGCATGATTGTTTAGATCAGGGGTGAAATCTACCAGTTCGGACTGGTTTGGCTGAACTGGTAGCGGCGGGTGGTTCGGAGAACCGGTAGCGACGGCAGCATGAGGCTCCGCCCACCCGCCCGGTCGTTGTTCCTTCCTGGTTTCAACCAGGAAGTAACCTGTTTTTTACCCTCTGCTCATGTGCAGAAGGGTTTGCGCATGCGCAGAGGGTCCGCGTGCGCACATGACACGGTACATGCACTTCCAAACTGGTAAGGGAAGGGAAATAAATTTCACCCCTGGTTTAGACCTGAGGTCTCCAAACCTGGCAACTTTAAGATATGCACGCTTCCATTCCCAGAATTCCTCAGCCAGCATGCTGAAGAAAAGCCTGGCTGGCTGGGGAATTTTGGGAGTGGAAGTCCACAAGTCTTTAGAGTTGCCAAGTTTTGGAGACCTCCAGTTTGGATCTCAAGAAGGGAACAACAGGTGTTTCTCCTGCGCCTTCTGAGCTGGCCCAAGCTTTCTTGTAAGTGGGGCAAGGACAAAGCTTTGCCTCTCCCTCAATCCCTCTGCGTTCGTTAGCCAATAGACAGCTACAGGAAATGGCAGAGAAGTAAACAGAGGTTTGGCGAGCAAATCAAGCAGATATTTGGAACCTCTGCCTAGAGCAACTGAAGCTTAGCGGGATCAGTTGCCAGATGCAAACCTTGAGGCTCTGCCTGAAGCTCGAGGATGGAATGCAAAATAAAATAAAATAATCACAGGCTTGCCGGCAGCTACACACAGCTTTGCAGGCCACAGGCAGGAAGTTGGCAGATCCAACACTTCCAAGTGGTTTCCTAAGGGTCACTCTGTGCTGCGTGGCCGTACAAACCAACTGTAAAACAGAGGGAAGTGGGATGTTTTCTCCAGGTGGAAGCGCTGGAGGCCGCAAGTAGTCAAAGCAGCAGCTGCACCATCGTAGAGCCCCATTTGCCTCACCAATGTTGGAAGAAAAATATCCAGGTCCAATTCCAAGTCAGGAGAAAGGCACTGGGGACCAAATGGCGGGTGGAGGCTGATTGGAAAGAGGGTCCATTTGTTGATGAAGCAGAACCACCAAGGACGTGTGATTCTGGGTAGCTGACCACATGGAGCTGAGGGTGAGGAGTTTTTATACCTTCTCTTGGGCTTTGCAGTTGAGCTTCCTGTTCCTGGGCAAAAACATGTATTCTATTGGCTGTTGACATACTCCATGAAGCCATATACAAATCCTAGGAGTTTGTCTGAGCTACGTTTGGTTGAAGTTTGGGCTGATGCAATGAAGGGACTTGTTGGGAAATTCCTATTGTGACTGAGGGCTAATCTTACCTTTGTTCAGACCTTGCTGCAGGGAATTTTTGCCTATGAATAGAGCTAAGTAGCTCTTTATCTCAAGTGCTGACATCTGCTGTGGGCAGTTAAGGAAGGGAGCTGCTTTCTGTCTCCAAGAGCATATTTCTGCCTTTAGGGAAATATAATATTCTGCCTTTTTAATGTTTCCTAAAATATTTCATTCTTCTAGGAGAGAGGTGGGTGACAACTTTCTACACCAGATATATCTTTTCTTTCTTAAGTGGAATCAGTAGCAGATTTGAACAGTGGGTCCAGTTCTCCAGCCAACTTTAGGAGTTGTACTTGGATTTCCTAAGAACACTTGGAGAACCTTTCCTGGCTGTAGGTTAGTCTTTTGTAACCTTGGCAAAATGTGATGGTCAACTCTCAAAATTCTTAGCAACGACCTACTAGTTGGAGTTCTAGACTCTGGATCTAGACCAGGGGTCCCCAACCCCTGGTCCTGCTGTGGTCCACCAGCAGCCTGCGGAGCTGGCAAGGGAGTCAGACAGCAATGAGGCTGAGGAAGAATATGGGCCAGTCCTGGAGGCTGGGGAGGGTGGGGCCAAGGCCATCGCGAGTGAGGTGCGGACTCTGGAGCCTACAGAGGCTGACAGTAGTGAGGCAGAGGAACAGGAGGAGCCTGTTCCTAATGCACGCCTGAGAAGAGCTGCCAGAAGGCAAGAGCACCTCAAGCAAAGAGGACGACTCGGGAGTAGGGCCAAGAGATGATTGGCCCCTCCCATAAGGCTTAAAAGACCAGCAACGGCGTTTGGGCTCTTTGCTGGAAAACAATGTTGATAGCTTCGTCTTGTTGCATTTATTTCTGTATCGATGTCTTCTGAACTTTTGCCAAGAAAGGCCTTTGGCAGTTTGCCTAATTGGACCAAGGTTGGTGATAGGACTGAGAAATTTGTGTTGGGGGGAATTTGCTTTAATTTAGTTGGACTACGCTGAGAATGAAGTAATTCTCAGCTGTTCGATTAAAGTTTGTTTGTTTTTACACTGACTGAGGTTCCTACTACCTACTTGGGCCTGGGTCACAACAGGTCCGTGGACTGGCACCAGTCCGCGGTGTACCAGAAACCAGGCAAACAAGAAAAGCCCCATTAGCAGGATGCATGCAGCACACAAAATCACATCTCCTTCGGTCCAAAGAAAATCCCCTTCCACAGAACCAGTTCCTGGTGCCCAAAAGGTTGGTGGTGGGGGTGCTGATCTAGACTATGTTATCCAGTTGAGAATTGATCTATCAGACCTGAGGTCCATGAAGCGGTATGACCATTGGGCCCCTAGAGTTCTCCACATGCTTTTGCTGCCACCTAGTGAATATCTGGAGTTCTGCTGTTGAAGATCATATCTAACAAAATGAAATTTCACTGATGAGAAAAGGAAGGTTCTGTGCTTAGACAAGAAAAACCAAATGCATAGGTATAGAATAGGTGGTACCTGGCTCAACAGCGGTAACTGTGCAAGGAATCTAGGACTCCTAGTAGACAATCCCTTACATATGAGCCAGCAGTGTGTTGCCAATGCAATAGAAAAAATGCTTTTAAAGGGTTCTGGCGATCAGGCAACTCAGCTGGGATCGCTAGAACCCTTTAAAAGCATTTTTTCTACAACCTCTTTGGCTGAAGAGGTTGTAGAAAAAATGCTTTTAAAGGGTTCTGGCAATCCCAGCTGAGTTGCCTGATCACCAGAACCCTTTAAAAGCATTTTTACAGCCTCTTCGGCCGAAGAGGTTGCAGAAAAAATTGCTTTTAAAGGGTTCTAGCGATCCCAGCTGAGTTGCCTGATCGTTTTACATTTCACCCCTGGCCTAGGCTATAAAAAGATTGCCAAGACTCTGAAACTGAGCTGCAGCACAGGGGCCAAGACTATACAGCTGTTTAACAGAACAGGTTCCACTCAGAACAGGTGTTGTGGCCCACCAGCAGCCAGCAAAGCTGGCAGCAGAGTCGGAAAAGTGAGGAGGTGGGCCAGTCCTGGAGTCTGGGGAAGGCTTGGATGAGGGCTCTGAGTCGGAGGCAGAGTGGGGGCCATCTGATAGTTCTTTGCTGCCTCTGGAGTCTCCGGAGTCTGACATCAGTAAGGCAGAAGAACAACGTGAGTGTTCTGTTTCCCTCCCCCAATACTCCCAACAAAGAGTCAGTCAAAGGCCTCCTCTTCTACTTTATTTACATAGATAAATGCCCTGGCCACGTCTACCCATGGGCCTGCCACGTTTTTAGAGATGAGGAAATTATAGATAAGGCCAGAATTACTCACGAATATATTCTTCCCTCCATTGATACAGTTTGCCCGCGCAAATTCATTGCTTTGTCCAAGACAAAAAACCAGGAAGTCCCGCCTCCTATTTATAGTCTCTGCAGATGTCACTGCATGACCATCATTCCTTGGCTTTATTCCAATGCTTCTTCTGCTGCGCGCGCCGGTCACGTCTGCGCAGTCTTGCATCACTCCAAAACTGTTCTTGGGGCGTTGCCAAATCAGAAGAAGGCTCGAGAGAATCAGGCCTTGCCGGCCCCTCCTCCTCCCTTTGAGTGGGTGCCAGGGAGGGAGAGGGCCCAAGAGAAGCAGGGCTTGCCAGGTCTTCTCCCTCACTTTCTGAATCATCCGAGTCCAGGAGTCCGGGTCCAGGGACCTGGGTCACAACAGTGAGCCTATTCCCAGTGTACGCATGTGCAGAGCTGCCAGAAGACAGGAACAATTAAGAAAACAGGGTCGACTTGGGAATAAGGCTTGGAGATGATTGGCCCCTCCCATAAGACATAAAAGGGAAGCAAACGGGACATGAGCTTTTGCAGGAAGCAATTAGTTCACCTGGTTTGTAAAAGCTTTGGGAAAGTTCTGGTTGACTCTGTGCTAAGTTTGGCCTTGTCCTGCGTGTGGCAATTAGTTCTCTGGCAACATTCCAAGGGAGATAAGGTGGGTGTTTGTAAACACTCCCCTGAAAGACTGTTTGAGAAGCCTTTCGGACTGGGAATGACAATAATTCACAGCCGTATGAATAAAAGAGGTTTGCTGGGACTAAGATTGTGCTGTATACTTTCTAAGGAAGCCTAGGTCAGAACAACAGGCCTCGCCATGGTTGACCAAAGAAGTTGAGTGCCCATGCTCAGCGTTACATTGTAGCCAAGCGTCATTTCTTAAGTATTGTCACATGAAAAGGTATACTTAAATATTTACAAAATGTGAGGGGGTGTACTCACTTCTGTGACATACTGTAAATAGATTAGACGCTATTTTGTGCTGAGCAAACCTCTTCTGGAAAACAGCGAAGGACCGGCTTTCAGTGCCTCTGCCAATGAAAAACATATTAGAGATAAAGACCATATGTGTCTCTGAGGCACAGATACACGGAGATAAGCAATATGTTTGAAGGATCTAAAAAAAATAAATATCTAAGGCAGCATTATTACCTTGGGATCCACATTAATGATCTTCCTGTCAGACTTGTTCTTAAAGAGTAAGCCACATGCGTTTTCTGCAACCACCTGGTAGTTTGGGCTTGAATTCATGCAGCAGAGGTTTCGGTCCCAGTTCTTATCTTAAAAACTTCCAGTGTTGGAGCATTCACAACTTCTGAAGGCAAGCAATTCCACTTATTGATTGTTCTAACTTGTCAGGAAATTTCTCCTGAGTTCTAGGTTGCTTCTTTCCTTGATCAGTTTCCACCCATTGCTTCTTGTTCTACTCTCAGGTGCTTTGGAGAATAGTTTGACTCCCTCTTCTTTGTGGCAACCCCTGAGATATTGGAACACTGCTACCACTCCTCTAGTCCTTCTTTTCATTAAACTAGACATACCCAGTTCCTGCAACTGTTCTTCGTATGTTTTAGCCTCCAGTCCAGTGGTGGGTTTCAATTTTTTTTACTACCAGTTCTGTGGGTATGGCTTGGTGGGCATGGCAAGGCTTGGTGGGCGTGGCAGGGGAAGGATACTGAAAAATCTCCATTCTGTCCCCACTCCAGGGGAAGGTTACTGCAAAATCCCCATTTCCTCCCATCAGCTGGGACTTGGGAGGCAGAGAATAGATGGGTCTGGGCCAGTCACAGGTGGTATTTATCGGTTCTCTGAACTACTCAAAATTTCCGCTACTGGTTCTACAGAACTGGTCAGAACCTGCTGAAACCCACCTCTGCTCCAGTCCCCTAATCATCTTTGTTGCTCTTCTCCGCATTCTTTCTCTGCGCCCTTTCCTCCATCACCTTCCACAAGACAGTCAGCTCAAAAGGTTCTCCCAGGCTCCTACCAGTTCTATTCTATTCTATTCTGATTTCTGATTCTGAGGCCTCCTGTGCCCATCTTTTCCCCTTATAACCCTGATCACCTAAACCCAAGTGAGACATTGTGTTTGCCTGATATGAGCATTACAAATGATCAAGGTGGCCAGTGAATCCCTAAGAACCTTGTGGAGCAGGAGTGTGAAACTCAAGGCCTGAGGGCTGGAGCCGGCCCGAGGGGTGCTTAGATCTGGCCCGCGGAGCTGCCCTGGAAACAGCGAAGGACCGGCTTTCAGTGCCTCTGCCAATGAAAACAGACCTTGGGAGGGCTCAGTGGTGGGATTCAGCCAGTTTGCACCAGTTCGGGAGAACCGGTTGTTAACTTTCTGAGCTGTTTGGCAAACTGATTGTTGGAAGAAATCATTAGGGCAGAGAACCGGTTGTTAAATTACTTGAATCCCACCACTGGGAGGGCTGCCCGCACATCTTCCCGAGCTCCGTTTTCGCTGGCAGAGGGTTGCAGGAGGCCGTCGCAGCCGAAAACGGAGCTCAGGAGCCCATTTTCTCTGGCAGAGCGCTCGGGCCACCACAGGCGCCCTCGACATGAGTGACATCAAGCTGGCCATGCCCAATCCGGGCCCCCAAGGTCACACACAACCCTGATGCGGCCCTCAATGAAATCGAGTTTGACGTCTCTGTTGTAGAGGAATGTTTGGCTGCAAAGCCTCCACAGTTTCTCTGTTGCTCAAAATGAGTTTTATTCGGCTTCTTATTTCCCCTTACTACTATTTCTAGTACTAGAATAGAATAGAATAGAATAGAATAGAATAGAATAGAATAGAATGGAATGGAATGGATTGGAATGGAACGGAACGGAACGGAACGGAACAGAACAGAACAGAACAGAACAGAACAGAACAGAACGGAATTCTTTATTGGCCAAGTGTGATTGGACACACAAGGAATTTGTCTTTGGTGCAGATGATCTCAGTGTATATAAAGAAAAAATAAAATATATTCATCAAGAATCATAAGATTCTTGACCTCATCTTCTGCAACAATCCAAACTCAATTTACGGACTACAAATTAAAGAACCCTTTTCAAACAGTGACCACTGCATGATTGATTTTCGTCTCAATATACGTCCATACTTAAATCGTCATAACACCAGAACTCCCAACTACAACTTCAAGAAAGCCAATTACGACCTTATAAACAACGATCTTTCACTTCTGAACTGGCAAAATCTGTTTGCAACCTGCATAACCGCTGATGACCTCTATAGAATCTTCCTACTTGAAATCAATAGAGTCATTAAATTATATGTACCACGAATGACTACCATGTCCAAGAAAAACAAACTACCCATATCAATAAAAAAGCTTCAATCAAAAAAAAAATCCCTCTGGAAAAGAAACAAAAAAGGCTATGTTACAAACTTCAGAAACCGTTACAGAAACATATGCAACCAAATAAAAACTGAATGCACAAATTACCACACCAAGCAAGAAGAAAACCTTCTACGCACAAATTCCAATCGTGCCTTTTATAATTTTGTCAACAGTAAACTTAAAGATTCAAGATCCATCCCACCACTAAAAGATTCTAACAACAAAGAATGCAATGACGAAACAGTCAAAGCAAACCTCTTCAACATTTTCTTTGGCTCAGTTTGTGTTAACTCCGATAACACATATCCAACATTCCACAAACGAACCAGCAATGACTATGATGATTTAACTCATATAGATTTCACAGAAGACAACGTTGGTAAAGCTCTTCACAACTTAAAACCATCGCTTTCTATTGGACCTGATGGTCTATGTGCATATTTCTTAAAAACTTTCCATTAATATAGCTGAACCCCTAAGTATTATCTTTGATAAAGCTTTCACTACCAGTTCTCTTCCCAAACTTTGGTCACTAGCCACAGTCATCCCCATCTTCAAAAAAGGAGACCCCAGCTTAGTCGAAAACTACAGACCGATCTCCCTTTGCTGCGTCACCTGCAAAGTCATGGAATCTATCATCAATCAATCCATTACCTCACACTTAGAAACTAACAACCTACTCTCCAACAAACAATTTGGTTTCAGGAAAAAGTTATCATGTAACTTACAACTTCTCCACTGCAAAAACATATGGACTTCAAATCTAGATCAAGGCAAATCAATAGATGCAATCTACATAGACTTCTGCAAAGCTTTTGACTCAGTAGTACACGATAAACTTCTCCTTAAACTAACATCCTATGGCATCTCAGGACCCCTCCACAAATGGATATCTGCTTTTCTGTCTAACAGACAACAAGTGGTCAAAATTGGCAATGCTTTATCAAATCCTGTTCCTGTCAAGAGTGGCGTTCCTCAAGGCAGCGTCCTTGGACCAACACTCTTTATTCTATACATTAATGATCTTTGTGACCATATCTCAAGTAATTGTGTTCTCTTTGCTGACGATGTCAAACTATTTAACACCACAGACAACACTTCTATCATTCAAAACGACCTTGACCATCTAACCGCTTGGTCTAAAATTGGCAGCTCAAATTTCAACCAGCAAATGCTCAGTCTTACATATAGGAAAAAGAACTCTAAAACTAAGTACATACTAGATGGACATTACCTTACAGACGACCCCATCCCGTTAAAGACCTTGGAGTTTTCATGTCAAATGATCTAAGTGCCAAAGCCCACTGCAACTACATAGCAAAAAGCTCTAAGAGTTGTAAACCTAATTTTGTAGCTTCTTTTCCAAAACACCACACTACTAACCAGAGCATATAAAACATTTGCTAGACCAATTCTAGAATACAGCTCACCTGTTTGGAACCCTCACCACATCTCTGACATCAATACAATTGAGCGTGTCCAGAAATATTTTACAAGAAGAGTTCTCCATTCCTCTGAAAACAACAAAATACCTTATCCCACCAGACTTGAAATCCTAGGCTTAGAAAACTTGGAACTCCGTCGCCTTCGACAAGACCTAAGTTTAACCCACAGAATCATCTATTGTAATGTCCTTCCTGTCAAAGACTACTTCAGCTTTAATTGCAATAATACAAGGGCAACCAATAGATTTAAACTTAATGTAAACCGCTTTAATCTAGATTGCAGAAAATATGACTTCTGCAACAGAATCATCAGTGCTTGGAATACTTTACCTGACTCTGTGGTCTCTTCCCATAATCCTAATAGCTTTAACCAAAAACTTTCTACTATTGACCTCACCCCATTCCTAAGAGGACCATAAGGGGCGTGCATAAGCGCACAAACGTGCCTACCGTTCCTGTCCTATTGTTTTTCTTTTCTTCTTCCTATATATGTTTATATGTGTATATACTACATAATCTTTTTGTATGATGTTGTGACAAATAAATAAATAAATAAAAAAAAATACAACACTTAGTGATAGTCATAGGATACTAATAAGCAATCAAATCATACTAGGAAACAATAAAAGCAATATAAGTTGTAAAGATACAAGCAACATGGATATAGCCATAAGTGGGAAGAGATAGGTACCAGTAAGGATGAGAAGAAAAATAGTAATACAGTCTTAGTAGTTAATTTGACAGTGTTGTGGGAATTAGTTGTTAAGCAGTGTGTTGGCATTTGGGGGAAAACTGTTCTTGTGTCTTGTTGTTCTGGTGTGCAGTGCCCTATAGCGTCGTTTTGAGGGTAGAAGTTGGAACAATTTATGTCCAGGATGTGAGGAGTCTGTAGATATTTTCACAGCCCTCTTTTTGACTTGGGTGCAGTATACAGGTCCTCAGTGGAAGGCAGGGCTGTCCCATAGAAGAGGGGACTGACTTATTCTCCAAAGCCCCAGGGGGCAGGACTAGAAGCAATCAGTGGAAGCTTGTTAAGTAAGGAGTAAGAGAATTTTTCTGACCGTGAGAACAATGAATCAATGGAATAGCTTGCCTCAGAGTTGTGGGTGCTCCATCACCGGACGGGTATTCAACAAGCGACCGGACAACCATTTGATTGGGATGGTATAAGGTTTCGTGCCTTAAGCAGCAGTTGGACTAGAACAGGGGTCCTCAACCTTTCGGACCTCAGGGACCACTAAATTCATAATTTTAAATCCCGTGGACCACTAATATGATCTGCTTAATGACTGGCTGGGTAGGTGTGGCTAGGTGGATATGTGACTGGGTGGCCATGACCAACTTGATGTCACTCAAGTAGAGGGGCACCTCACCGACCTCTACTCACCCCTCCTCTCCTCCCCACTCCTCCCCTGCCCACCCGGACTCCTTAGGGCCCCAACCGACCTCTACTCACCCCTCCTCTCCTCCCCACTCCTCCCCTGCCAACCCGGACTCCTTAGGGCCCCAACAGGAAGCAGTTGTTGGAGCTAAGCAGTCACCATGAGAAAGAGTTGGCAAAACAGCTCAGTTCAAATTGGATCTGACCAAGAAGGAGGCTCAGCAGAAGCACCTCACTGAGGACTGCGAGCATAGGCTTTCCAAGCAGACGGAGGACCAGCAAGAGTGCAAGGCCAGGTACCGGCGCCTGGAGGCTCAGCGGGCTGAGATGGTCAGCCAGTTCCAGGCTATAATGCAGTCCCACTAGAACAAGGCCCTCCAGCTCTTCGCCACCAGCAGCGCTTCCCTCCAGCCTTCGCCCAAAGCCCCACACCAGGAGGCTGAAGCAGACCCCAACCCACACAAAAAGACCCTGAAGGGGGAGACTCTCTGCAGCAACACAAGCGTTCATTGCACGTATCCAGTCCAGGGGCCGTAGTTTGAGGACCCCTGATTTAGTGCAATATAAAAAATGCAAATAATTTTTCTGGGGACCACCAACATTTTCTTGCGGACCACCAGCGGTCCAAGGACCACCAGTTGGTGACCGCTGGACTAGAAGACCTCCAAGGTCTCTTCTAGTAGCCCTCTGATTCTATGTTCTAAGTGGAAGTGGAGAAGATAATGTATTCCATCTCTCTAATCCTTTGCTGGCTAGAATAAGCCAGAGGAAATGATCTTGACATTCTTCTCTCTGCTTTTCCAAATAACATGCTTTTGTTAAGCATGGCAACAACCTCAACAATTCGCCTTACAAATAAAAATAGCATAGCTCTTGCAGCTGGACAGTGGGCACCGGTTAGGGCCGCATACTCCACATAGCTGACTGTCTACTGGAAGGCTATGAATTCGTCTTAGAACAGTTGGAAAAACTAAAATCATAATAAGAGGAAATTTACGCTACAATTTTAACACATTTTTGACATTCTTCACCGTCTACTGGACGACATTGCTCGCTCTCTATCGCAGGATGCTTTAAATTATTTCAAAGGCAGCTCTAATTTTATTAATATTCACCCGTGTGAATTAGTTTCCGTTTCTGATTTTTCAGTGGGTTTTTTCTCCAGCCACTGGAGACATTCAAAGTGCTCCGGTGTTGACTAAAACGAATAAATAGGAAGGAAGAAGAGAGTGATCATTCCCCTTGTCGTATACTTGGAACATTAAATATGTTCTATTTAAAAGTAAATATGACCACGACAGACTTCACATGGGTGAATATTGCTATTTAAACACCAGACTCATCTGCAAATTCTATTCCCAGCTGGGCATCTTATGATTCTTCGTTTGCTTATTCAAGTAACTGAATAAAGAAGAAATGCATCAATTGCTTTGCCAACATGTCCCTCATTGCCAAATTAGTAAGCTTGCATAATAAACATTAGTAAATTGATGTGATTTAAATGCCCATTAAAAACCCCCCGGCTACAGATCCCTTTAGAATACTGTAGAAATGAGTGTTTGTCATGTACCACTAGAAATCCTTGATAAATTGGAACAGGTACAGCTCTATTCAAACTTCGGTTGTTTCCCAAACACACCTGAGTTTCTTGAGGAGAAATTAGAACAGAGAAGGAACACATCACACCTATTGTATCCTGAGCTTCTTAGAAAGCAGAAGAATAGAAATGTGATGAGAGACAGGGGTGAAATCCAGCGGGTTCTGACAGGTTCTGGAGAACCGGTAGCGGAAATTTTGAGCAGTTCAGCGAACTGGCAAATACCACCTCTGGCTGGCCCCAGAGTGGGGTGGGAATGGGGATTTTACAATATCCTTCCCCTAGGAGTGGGGAGGGATTTTGCAGTATCCTTCCCCTAGAATGGATGGAGATTTTGCAGTATCCTTCCCCTGCCATGCCCACCAAGCCACGCCCACAGAACCAGTAGTAAAAAAAATTTGGATTTCAACACTGGATGAGAGAATCTATGATACATGTGATGATGATTTTAGGGAGGTTGTCCATCTGTCCATCCAGTCACATCTATCTATCTATCTATCTATCTGTCTGTCTGTCTGTCTGTCTGTCTGTCTGTCTGTCTGTCCATCCACCCATCCATCCAGCTTCTGCCCATCTCACCACAAAGTGCCTGTAACAGACCTTATCAGTTCCTTGTGATAATTTCAAGGCCGTGAGCTCCCAGCCGAAAGGCTAGAAATTAAGTTCTGGCCAGCAGTCTTTGTGGCACAGAACACAATGTGCAAAATCTCCAGAAATACGAACTGCTGTATCCTACGACAACCACTTCACTTTCCTTCTATTTATTCCCCAGCCAGGGAGGGACCATTCACCGTCCACGTGTTCTTTGCTTCCCGAGTCAACTCCTTGTCCTCCATTGTTCACCTCTCCTAACTGCGCATATGTACATCTGGAACAGGCCCCAGCTGTTCTTCCTCCTCACTCATATCAGCCTCCAAAGGCAGCTGTCTCTCCGGTGGCTGGGAAATGTTGGATGCTCTGGCTCTATCTCTGCCTCCGACGCAGAGTATCCATCAGAGCCTTCCCCAGACTCCAGAATTGGCTCAAGTTCCTTCTCAACCTCCTCCTCGTCCTAGTCTGCTGCCAACTCTGCGGGGCCACAACATCAGATGCTCAAAACAACAGCCACTGTGATGGCCAGGAGGGAAAAAAAAACCCAGATCCAATATCCATGCAGACTATACCTTTATTAGAATGCAAGCTTTAAAGTTTCAAGAACTCTTTATCCAGCAAGATAATTAGGGGTTGGGGTGGAGATGGAGTAAGAGAGAGAAAGAGAGAAAACCCCAACCTCACTGATCTTGTACCAGGTTGTAGTGTTTGATCTTGGGGAATTTTTCAGATGTGTAACTTTATTCAGATCAGGTAATGGGAGCTGGATTGCTTCAGTTTGCTGGAAAGATGAAACGAGGACAAGCTTGTTTGGACATGCTGCATAAACAGAGGCACAGAATCAAGATCGCGTGAAGAAGTGTTAATGCCACTTTATAAGGCCTTGCTAAGGCCACGCTTGGAATACTGCATCCAGTTTTGGTCGCCACAATATAAAAAGGATGTTGAGGCGGGGTGAAATCCAGCAGGTTCTGACAGATTCTGGAGAACCGGCAGCGAACATTTTGAGCAGTTCAGAAAACCAGCAAATACCACCTCTGGCTGGCCCCAGAGTCTGGTGGGAATGGAGATTTTGCAATATCCTTCCCCCAGGACTGGGGAGGGAATGGAGATTTTGCAGTATCCTTTCCCTGGAGTGGGGAAGGAATGGGGATTTTGCAGTATCCTTCCCCTGCCATGCCCACGAAGCCACACCACATCCACTAAGCCACGCCCACATAACCAGTATTAAGAAAATTCGGATTTCACCACTGTGTTGAGGCTCTAGAAAGAGTGCAGAGAAGAGCAACAAAGCTGGTTAGGGAGCTGGAGGCTAAAACATATGAAGAACGGTTGCTGGAATTGGGTATGTCTACTTCAATGAAAAGAAGGACTAGGGGTGATATGATAGCAGTCTTCCAATATCTCAGGGGTTGCCCCAAAGAAGAGGGAGTCAAACTATTCTCCAAAGTGCCTGAGAGCAGGACAAGGAGCAATGGGTGGAAACTAATCAAGGAGAGAAGCAACCAAGGACTAAAAAGTTTCCTGATAGTGAGAACAATTAATCAGTGGAATGGCTTGCCACCAGAAATTATAGGTGCTCCATCACTGGAGGTTTTTAAGAAGAGATTGGTCAGCTGTTTGTTTGGAATGGTATAGGATCTACCGCTTGAGCAGTGGGTTGGACTAGAAGACCTCCAAGGTCCCTTCCAACTGTGTTATTCTGTTATATGTAGATTAGCCATTTGGAGAAATATAACATCTGAAATTGGAGGAGCACATATACTGGGCCACTTATGCTTCTGAGAGCTGCAGGAAACAAAATTTCATTTTAATGTATGCCAATTAGTGTACATTCAAAATGTCAATAAAGTTATTGTCCTGTCCTGTCCTATCCTATCCTATCCTATCCTATCCTATCCTATCCTATCCTATCCTATCCTATCCTTTAAAAAAAAATAGACCAAGATCTCAGCTAAATGCTGTCACATGCTGCAGGAATGTAGGAACCGAAGAAGCATCTTGGATGAGAAGTGAAACGTTTTCAAGAAAAAACCCCAAGAAAGTCCACTTGCCTTTTGGAAAAGTACCTTTGGGACAATCGTGACCTGGATGATTGACAATCTCCGTAGACATGCCATAAGAATATTTAGGGGAGGAGTTTAAATCATGGCCGCTCTTTTCAGGAGCCGCCTCTTGACTTTGTTTCCATTTTATAGCAATTATGGGATGTAATTTATCGAAGAAATCTTGCAAAACGGCTGTTGCTTTGGTGAACCAGCCTTCCCCTCTTCCTTATTCCTTTTTCAACCTTCTTCTTAGCCTCTGCTATCTATCACTAATCTATCTCCCTTGGCTGATCCACGATGGGACTTTGTAAGTTAAGAGTACACAACGTGCCGGATGCCGGCGTCCCGGTACAGTCAGCTGGTTCCATCACTGGCTGTTGGTGCAGAGTCATTGGCCCCTATGGAGAGGGTTCGCAACTTGGGTGTTCTCCTGGATGCTCGGCTGTCGTTAGAAGATCACATGATGGCCGTTGCCAGGGGAGCCTTTTGTCAGGTATGCCTGATTCACCAGTTGCGCCCCTTCATAGACCGGGATGCCTTGTGCACGGTCACTCACGCCCTCGTCACTTTCCGCCTGGACTACTGTAACGCTCTCTACATGGGGCTCCCCTTGAAGGGCACTCGGAGCCTTCAACTGGTCCAGAATGCGGCTGTGCAGGTGACAGAGGGAGCCACTCGTGGCTCCCATATAACACCTCTCCTGCGCAGGCTGCACTGGTTGCCGGTGGACTTCCGGGTGCAATTCAAGGTGTTGGTAACCACCTTTAAAGCGCTCCATAGCTTAGCACCGGGGTATTTACGGGACCACCTGCTGCCACCGGTAGCCTCCCATCGACCTGTGTGCTCCCACAGGGAGGGTCTCCTCAGGGTGCCATCAGCCAAACAATGTCGGCTGGCAACCCCCAGGGGAAGAGCTTTCTTTGTGGGGGCTCCTACCCTCTGGAATGAGCTTCCTCCGGAGTTACGATCACTTCCCGACCTCCGGACCTTCCGACGCGAGCTCAAGACTCTCTTGTTTCATCGCGCAGGGCTAGCCTAATGTGTTGTGTTTTAACTGGGGTTTTATTATTTGATTTTAATAACTTAATTTTAATTGTTAGCCAAAATTTAATCAGATTTTTACAGTGTTTTTAATTTATTTATATATTGTATGAATTCTGTTTTACGTTGGCTGTGAACCGCCCTGAGTCCTTCGGGAGAAGGACGGTATAGAAATTTAATAAATGAAATGAAATGAAATGAACGTTTCTGATGGCTACAGCAACAGTTTTACAAAGGATTAAAGAGCCTTTGGATGAATGACGCCAAGAAGGATGCACGTTAGAATTTAAACCCTGTTTCGCTCTTAATACCGTCCATGTTGACACCGCCCACTTAACCTGGTTGCTGAACTAATCTGTGCACAATTAATTGAGCTGTAAACTGCCCAAAGAGATGGGTGTGGCAACAAATGTCTCCAAAAATTAATAGTGCTAAGTTTATGAACTAGTGCAGTGGTCACCAACTGGTGGTCCTTGGACCACTGGTGGTCCACAAGAAAATTTTGGTGGCCCACAGAAAAATTATTTGCATTTTTAATATTGCACTAAATCAGGGGTCCTCAAACTACGGCCCCTGGGCCGGATACGTGCAATGGATGTTTGTGTTGCTGCACAGAGTCTCCCCCTTTGAGGTCTTTTTGTATGGGTTGGAGGGGGGCAGAAATTCCAACTCGGGGTCTGCTTCAGCCTCCTGGTGCGGGGCTTTGGGTGAAGGCTGGAGGAAAGTGCTGGTGGTGGCAAAGAGCCGGAGGGCCTTGTTACAGTGGGGCTGCATCATGGCCTGGAACTGGCTGACCATCTCAGCCCGCTGAGCCTCCAGGTGCCGATACCTGGCCTTGCACTCCCACAGATCTTCCTTCTGCTTGGAAAACCTATGTTCATAGTCCTCAGTGAGGTGCTTCTATTGAGCCTCCTTCTTGGTCAGATCCAATTTGAACTGAGCCAGCTGTTTTGCCAATTCTTTCTCATGGTGGCTGCTTAGCTCCAACAACTGCTTCCTGTTGGGGCCCTAAGGAACCTGGGCAGGGAAGTGAGGAATTTTGGCCACGCCCAACCAGTCACGACCACATAGCCACACCCACCCAGCCAGTCATTAGACAGATCGTATTAGTGGTCCACAGGATTTAAAATTATGAATTTAGTGATCCCTGAGATCCGAAAGGTTGGTGACCCCTGAACTAGTGCATATGCAGTTGTCTTCGACCTGGTTACGTGTGTGTTGTGTGAAGCACACCAGCACTGGTTTTCAGAAGCTCCACAGCTGGTTCAGATCAGCTAAATGGTTGTTTTTTTTTGGGGGGGGAGAAGAGCCCTCCCATTTTTAAGGATCTGATAACAAGCAACACAACAGCTGCATAACCTCCTTTCCTTATCTCCCAAGAGCTGACTCAAAACACTACTTTGTTTTTTTGAAGATTGCATCTTTATTGTTTATTTTATTTATTTATTTATTTATTTATTTATTTATTTATTTATTTATTTATTTATTTATTTGTCACAACAGTATATCTAAGCATAAGCATGAAATAACTATACGAATTGGATACAATCAAAGGGAACATTAGGACAGGAACGGTAGGCACGCTGGTGCTCTTATGCACGCCCCTTATAGACCTCTTAGGAATGGGGTGAGGTCAATAGTAGATAGGCTTTGGTTAAAGCTTTGGGGATTTTGGGAAGAGACCACAGAATCAGTTAGTGCATTCCAGGCATTAACAACTCTGTTACTGAAGTCATATTTTCTGCAATCAAGATTGGAGCGGTTCACATTAAGCTTAAATCTATTGTGTGCTCGTGTATTGTTGCGACTGAAGATGATGTAGTCTTCAACAGGAAGGACATTGTAACAGATGATTCTATGAGTTAAACTCAGGTCATGTCGAAGGCGGCGGAGTTCTAAGTTTTCTAAACCCAGGATTTCAAGACTGGTGGCATAAGGTTGTGATTCTACCCATACCAAAGGGAGGTGGGGATTTAAAGGCATTTTGAGCTGTGTATGTGTGGTTTGTTTGGTTTTTTTGCAAAACCCCAACATGAATGTGCCTTTGGTTCACACGAGCCACGTCTGGAAGGCAAGAGACTCGCAACCTGCCTTCGGGATCTTAATCAGCCAAGCCATCCATCAACGGCTTCCGTTGCATCAGCTCTTCATTGGCTTTTAATCAACCCCAGGAAAGGACTAATGAGCAGCGATGGATCAATCCTGCTCTGGCGCCAGCAAAATGTGGCTTTTTTGCAAAGTCTCCCTGCCAGGTGTGTCTTCATTTAGGGAAGTCCTCCTCTAGTTCTGCCAAGCAAGGGTTAAGAAGGTTCAAGGCAATTTTTTTCTAATGCAAATGATGGGAGGTGGCTAGAGAGATGTTGAAGACTTGGCTTTTGGCCCTGATCATATTTTAACATCTTCAGAAGCGTGCTGCAGCAGTTCTTAGATTGAGTGGGAGGGATGCACAGTTCTGCTGGCTCCGCTCTTCTTTGATCTAACTCAGCCCCCCTACTGAGTCCTGATATTCCCAACCCAACCCGCCCCCCCCAAACACATATTAAGTCTTTCCTCTCCCCTTCTCAGGTTCTGCTTCTCTTGCCTTCAAATCTAGACTGAACCTGTTTCTTTCTTTCTTTCTTTCCTTCTTCTTCTTCTTCTTCTTCTTCTTCTTCTTCTTCTTCTTCTTCTTCTTCTTCTTCTTCTTCTTCTTCTTCTTCTTCTTCTTCTTCTTCTTCCTCTTCCTCTTCCTCTTCCTCTTCCTCTTCCTCTTCTTCTTCCTCTTCCTCTTCCTCTTCTTCTTCTTCTTCTTCTTCTTTTTTTAAAGAGAGAGGCACACCAATTTTTTTTTGATGCCATTGGGAATTTTATGAGTTCCTGGCATGTGTAGAAGCCCCCAGCCCCACGGGGAATAAAGGATGTACAATCAGTCTCCGGGTTATAGCAGCACAAGGAGAAAACCCTATATACCTGTGATGGCACGGGTGCCACAGGTGGCACGCGGAGCCATATCGGTGGGCAGCGAGCTCGGCTTCGCCGCGCACGTGCGTGCTGGCCAGCTGATTTTCAGGCCTTCTGGACCCACAGGAAATTGGGAAACAGGCCGTTTCTGGTCTCTGGAGGGCCTCCGGTGGAGGGGGGGAGCCCGTTTTTCGCTCTCCCCAGGCTCCAGAGCCTTTCTAGGAGTCTGGGGAGGGCAAAAACAGTCTTCCCCACCCCTGGAGGCCCTCCAGAGGCCAGAAACAGCCTATTTGCCAACTTCCGGTGCGGCACATAGAATTATGGGTGTGGGCACATGTGGGACACCCCTCCCCCCGAGCTCCCACCGCTTTTGGCATGCGATGGCGAAAAGGTTAGCCGTCACTGCTATATAGGGCCTCTAGTGGTGCAACAGGCTAATGCAGCCTATTATTAACAGCAACTGCTTGCAAGATTGCAGGTTCAAGTCCCACCAGGCCCAAGGTTGACTCAGCCTTCCATCCTTTATAAGGTAGGTAAAATGAGGACCCAAATTATTGGGGGGCAATAAGTTGACTTTGTATATAGTATACAAATGGATGAAGACTATTGCTTGACATAGTGTAAGCCGCCCTGAGTCTTCGGAGAAGGGCGGGATATAAATGCAAAAAAAAAAATAAAAAAAAATATCCCATTTCAGACAAATGGTTGTCCAATCTCTTCTTAAAAGCCTCCAGTGTTGGAGCACCCACAACTTCTGGAGGCAAGTCATTCCCGCTGGTCAATTGTTCTCACTGTCAGGAAATTTATCCTTTAGTTCTAAGGTGGCTTCTCTCCTTGATTAGTTTCCATCCATTGTTTCTTGTCCTGCCTTCAGATGTTTTGGAGAATAGTTTGATTAGGTGGGATTCACATAATGCAGCAACCGGTTTGCCCAGCACCAGAAATGGGAATGCGTGCATGCCTGCGGCGTCACAAAACACGGCAATTCACTCACATGCGCTGTCCACACATGCGTGCAGCATCAAAAAGACAGCAATATAGGATGGGATTGCGCCCGGATGGGTAGGCGGGCCCACCTGCAGGTCGCCACTACCGGTTTGTCCAAATTGCCCCGAACAGGCTAAATACTACCTTTTCCTCCGATATTGGAACACTGCTATCACATCATCCCTATTCCTTCTGTACATTAAACTAGACATTGTGTCGCGTCCCACTCCTCCTCTGACGGCCAGGTCTGGGAAGTCTGTATCAAGCGTGGCCATGAAGCCTCTGCAGCTTTGCCAAATTCCTGTCAAAGTTCTCAGGGCAGGCAGGAATCCAAGGTGTGACTTCAGCAACCAGATGAGACTTTGCCTGACTCAAGGAATGCCAAAAAGCAGATCCTTTATATAGGCCATGGGGTGTGGCTCCATGACTCAGCACTTATCCAGGCCTGCCCCTCCCTTCCTTTTGCTGACGTCACCTCTCCATTCTCCAGAAGCGGGGATCTGTCCACTGTGTCTTTTCGTCCTCAGCTGCCGGCAATTCTAGCTCGTGGCTGGCTTCGTGCTCACACGCTGTAGGGAGGTTTGTTTGCTCAGTCTGTCTGGGCATGGTGCCAGGGCTGGGGGCTGGAGGCATGCCAGGCCATTCTTCTTCACTATCAGTCTCTGGCTCAGATAGCAGGAGATGGGAGGGGCCCGGCTGAGGAGAGGAGGGCGGGCGAGGCACAACCCATTGGTTCCTGCAACCATTCTTCATAGGTTTTATCCTCCAGTGACTGCATGATTCACTTAATTGCAGTAATTTGTTTAACAACTGTGGCAAAATCAATTTACAACTGCCTTACTTAGCTATGGAAATTCTGGTCATGAATCCAGGACTACATGTAAACAAGACCCTTCTCTACCCCAAGCTCTGACTCTGTGAGAATAATAGCAGTAGAACATAGGACTTAGCAGTCTTGGCTGGTCAGTAGCAAAACAGGGACAGTTAAAACTTGGATAGGGGACCACTATGTGATCTCAGAGCATAAGCCTCGAGGGGGAACCTGAAGAATCATCCTGAGAAGGCAATAGCAACTACAGGTAGCCCTCGACTTACGACCACAATTGAGCCCAAAATTTACGTTGCTAATCGAGGCAGTTGTTAAGTCAGCTTTGCCCCATGTTACGACTTTTCTTGCCGCAATTGTTAAGCGAATCACTGCTGGTGGTTAAGTTAGTAACACGGTTCTTAAGTGAAATCTGGCTTCCTGACCGACTTTGCTTGTCAGGCGGTTGCAAAAGTTGATCACATGACCCTGGGACAACCATCATACATATAAGCCACTTGCCAAGTGTCTGACTTTTGATCATGTCATCATGGGGATGCTGCCAAATACCAAGTTGATATTTTATTTATTTTTTATTTTATTTATTTATTTTGTCACAACAATATATGTAACTATCATACAGAAAGGTTATATAGTATATATAGGAAGAAGAAAAGAAAAACAATAGGACAGGAACGGTAGGCACGTTTGTGCGCTTATGCACGCCCCTTATGGTCCTCTTAGGAATGGGGTGAGGTCAATAGTAGGAAGTTTTTGGTTAAAGCTTTTGGGATTATGGGAAGAGACCACAGAGTCAGGTAAAGTATTCCAAGCACTGATGATTCTGTTACAGAAGTCATATTTTCTGCAATCTAGATTAAAGCGGTTGACATTAAGTTTAAATCTATTGGTTGATCTTGTATTATTGCAATTAAAGCTGAAGTAGTCTTTAACAGGAAGGACATTACAATAGATGATTCTGTGAGTTAAACTTAGGTCTTGTCAAAGGCGACGGAGTTCCAAGTTTTCCAAGCCCAGGATTTCAAGTCTAGTGGGATAAGGTATTTTGTTGTTTACAGAGGAATGGAGAACTCTTCTTGTAAAATATTTCTGGACACGTTCAATTGTATTGATGTCAGAGATATGGTGAGGGTTCCAAACAGGTGAGCTGTATTCTAGAATTGGTCTTTTCATTTTCATTGATAGGATCCCAGACAGAGGTGGGATTCATATAATTTATCTACCGGATCACCCAGCAGTGAAAAATGTGAGCATGTGTGTCTTTATGCATGCTCTGCTTACACGCGCCACCTCCACGCATGTGCCTGGCCTTCCGTGCATGCACTTTGCTCTCACACGTGCCTTCCGCACGTGCGCCCGGTCTCCAAAATGTGCCTAAATAGGACAGCATCGAGCCACGGTGGAGGGGCGGACCCACCTGCGATTTCCGCTACCCGTTCGCCCAAACCACCCAAACTAGCTTAATACCACCTCTGATCCCAGATCTATTTTTATTTTTATTTTATTTATTTATTTATTTTGTCACACAGTATATATAAGCGTAAGCATGAAATAACTATACAATATATAAGTATATATATGAGTATGTAATAACAAAATTAATTGGATATAACGAAAGGAAACAATAGGACAGGAACGGTAGGCATGTTGGTGCTCTTATGCACGCCCCTTATAGACCTTTTAGGAATGGGGTGAGGTCAATAGTAGATAGTTTTTGGTTGAAGATTTTGGGAAGAGACCACAGAGTCAGGTACTGTATTCCAGGCATTAACAACTCTTTCCTGATCTGTCACCGGCTAAGTTAACCTCATCAATATTTAAGGTAAGTTAGGATTTGGACTCTTAATATTCATCGTATCATGGTTTCATTAAGAATAAGAATAAGAATAAGAATAATTTAATTTCTATACCGCCCTTCTCCCGAAGGACTCAGGGCGGTTTCCAGCCAAGTAAAAACACAATAAAGCATACAATATACAATTAATATAAACCCATTAAAAACCTATTCAATTTGGCCCATTAATTAAAATACACATTAAAACCATAAAAAATCATAAAAAACCAATTAAAATTACTAATCATTTTATGCCAGCCTTGCGCGGAAGAATAAATACGTCTTCAGCTTGCGGCGAAAGGTCCGGAGGTCAGGAAGCTGTCGAAGCCCTGGGGGAAGCTCATTCCAGAGGGTAGGTGCCCCCACAGAGAAGGCTCTCCCCCTGGGGGTTGCCAGCGACATTGTTTGACTGACGGCACCCTGAGGAGGCCCTCCCTATGGGAGCGCACAGGTCGATGGGAGGCAAATGGTGGCAGCAGGTGGTCCCGTAAATAACCCGGTCCTGTGGTAACCAACACCTTGAATTGCACCCGGAAGACCACAGGCAGCCAGTGCAGCTTGCGCATGAGAGGTGTTATATGGGAGCCACGGGTAGCTCCCTCTATCACCCGCGCAGCCGCATTCTGGACCAGCTGGAGCCTCCGGGTGCTCTTCACTTTATCTGTTTTTTTAACTGTTCTCTTGCTAAGTTTCAAAGTCCATTTTGGCATTCATAATGCTTATGGGAGCAATAAGCCCTGATAGCATGAGTATTGTTTATTTACATGCTTAAATAAAATAAATAGTGGAGGGACACAGTGGCTCAGGGGCTAGGACGTTGAGCTTGTCAATCGAAAGGTCGGCAGCTCAGCGGTTCGAATCCCTAGTGCTGCCGTGTAACCGGGTGAGCTCCCGTTACTTGTCCCAGCTTCTGCCAACCTAGCAGTTGTAAGTCATTATGGTCCTAAGTCGAGGCATCATGTGGCCAGATTGATTTTATTACTGTTTTTACAATGGTTACTTTTGAGTCACTGGCGTTGTTAAGCAAACCATGTGGTGTTAAGTAAACCACATGGTCGTAAGTACAAGCCCATATTATCCAATGAGCGTTTTATGCTGGAAAAAGGCGAAAAAGAAATGGCAAAACATGATCATATGACTATGGGATACTGCACATTTAAGTGAGTCCTAGTGGACAGTCACTTAATTATGAGACAGCAGTGTGCTGCAGCTGCCAAAAAAGCCAACACAGTTCTGGGCTGCATAAACAGACGGATGGAATCCAGATCATGTGAAGTGTTAATACCACTTTATAAGCCCTTGGTAAGGCCACACTTGGAATACTGCATCCAGTTTTGGTCGCCGTGATGTAAAAAGGATGTTGGGACTCTAGAAAGAGTGCAGAGAAAATCAACAAAGAGGATTAGGGGACTGGAGGCTAAAACATATAGCGAACAGTTGCAGGAACCAGGTATGTCTAGTTTAATGAAAAGAAGGACTAGGGGTGACAGGATAGCAGTGCCCCAATATTTGTGGGGCTGCCATAAAGGAGAGGGAGTCAAGCTATTCTCCAAAGTACCTGAAGGTAGGACAAGAAGCAATGAATAGAAACCAATCAAGGAGGGAAGCAACTTAGAACTAAGGAGAAATTTCTGACAGAACAAACAATCAGTGGAACAACTTGCTTCCAGAAGTTATGAATGCTCCAACACTGGAGGTTTCTAAGAAGAGATTGCAGAAGTATTTGTCTGAAAGGGTATAGGGTTTCCTGCCTGTCTTGGACTAGAAGACCTCCAAGGTCCTTTCTAACTGTTATACTCTACTCTACTCTACTCTACTCTACTCTTTTTTTTAAATTTGAATTTATATCCCGCCCTTCTCCGAAGATTCAGGGCGGCTTACATTGTGTAAGGCAATAGTCTCATTCTATTTGTATATTTATATACAAAGTCAACTTATTGCCCCCCCCAACAATCTGGGTCCTCATTTTACCTACCTTATAAAGGATCGAAGGCTGAGTCAACCTTGGGCCTGGTGGGACTCGAGCCTGCAGTAATTGTAATTGCAGGCAGCTGTGGGTTAATAACAGGCTGCATTAGCCTGGTGAGCCACTCCCCAGCCCTACTCTACTCTAATCTTCTATTCTCTACTATTTCTATTCTACTCTACTATTTGCTACTATCTCTACTCTATGCTACTCTTCTATTCTCTACTATTTCTACTCTACTCTACCCTACTCTACTCTATTCTACTCTATTATTCTCTACTATTTCTACTATTCTCTACTCTACACATTTTTCCCTAACTGAACCTGAGTTACTAAGGAAAAACAATCAAGTCTAAAACACAGGAGTCGACTATTCTTTCTGATGGCCCAAAGTTAAAATTAACCTACCTCACACATTCACTAACAAACCCAGATTTTACAGAAGTTAGGATAGGATCACCTACAAGCCCAAAGCGAATCAGCCCAGCTCCCAATACTGCTAAGGTCATGAGATTACAGACATGTAGTGTGGTTTTCCAACTGGTGCAGAAATCTGGGAGGGGCCTAACCAGTATTCTAAAAACTACGAGACAGACTTCACGATGTCTGGCCTTAATCTTCTCCCCTTTTTAATCCTTTTTGTCTTGTATTGCAAGCTGGTGTCGCAAGGCTAACGTATTTGCATGCAATGCATGTATCCATTGTGCTGTTCCCGTTTGGGGTAAGTAACATTATGTAAAAGCACAGAATGGGAATAAAAAATAGGAAACCATAAAAATTCAGGAATGAAATAAGAAAAAGGAAATAAAGCAGTTCCTTAATCTCCAAGAAAATTTAAAAAAACACACCAAATCTAGATTAGATTCTGATACTTCATTTTTTAATACAGTTTCTGTAAAGTTCATCTTAAGCACACTGAAGAGCAATTCAGTCGCAGTTCAGTTCTTTATTTTCTTACACCCAATAGACAGAATCTTGCCAGACTAAACCCTTACTACTCTCATCCTAATGGATATAACCTGGCAGATGGCTATCCTTACTCTCTTCCTATCCTGTCTACCCAACTCTGGGTTGTGTGGCCTCTTTGGGGATGATCTAGACCAGTAGTAGGTTTCAATTCTGATCGCTACTGGTTTGCTTGCTGGCACGTGCATGCTCACGCAGGCGCGCAACACTTCTGCGTATGCGCAGAGTCATCTGGGCAGGTGGGTGGAGCCTCATGCCACTGCCATTACTAGTTTGTCCAATCCAGGATGAACCGGTAGCAACCCACCACTGATCTAGACCAGGGGTGTCCAACCCTGACAACTTTAAGGCCTGTGGACCAACTCCCAGAATTCCCCAGCCAGCCATTCTGGGAATTGAAGTCCACAAGTCTTAAATTAGCCAAGGTTAGACACCTCTGATTTAGAAGGAACCTGGGCTTGCAGGATTACAGGTTTCTTGATGAACCTAAATACATACCTTGTGTAAGAAAAAGAAACAGATTAAAAGAAGTTAAGGGAAAGGTCTTGTCAGGATTCCAAGTAACACCCCCCCCCCACGAAAGAAAACTCAGAGGCTTGAAATTCCTCAAAGCTACATTTTATTAGAGATGTCATATTGGCACATCTGGGAAAACCCGAATCTGAAAGTTTCCAGGTTTTCCCCACCCAAAGAAAAGTCCAAGTCCCTGCCCAACACCCACATGTCCATCACATGGTCCAATCAAACATCATCCCAACTGGGGATGCCTCCCAGGTCCAGCCTCCCAGGTGCAGGGCAAGTTGGCCTTCACTTCTTAAGAAAGGAACATTGTTATGACTATATATCACCCTGGCTCCATATAATCCCCCCTCCCAGTTTCCCACAGCAGTAAACGTGGCAGGCCTGAAGGCCTAATTCAAAATATTGCTTCCCAGCCTGACAGGTCTCTGGTAGCAATTTTGAACAACAATGGCCTAACACAATACCCTCTGAGAAAGTGTCCTGCTTGAATTACACATTAAAAAAAAATATTCCCAGAGAAATTTGGCCAATGATGTGGAAATTTCACGAGCATGAATTAGGGATACTCTACAAAGCCGGTAGACTTCCGGCTTTGCCACACCTGAGCGATAAATATGCCTTTCCCAGCCCTCGATGCGATAAGTCTTCCCTCTCCCCTTCTCCCGGTATCCCGGTTCTGCTTCTCTTGCATATGCCAGCCACACCTTCACCTATATTTTATATCTCCTCAGATACAGAAATCTGAATCTCAGCTGTTCCTTTTCTTGCTAAGCCTGTTAATCAAAACACAGAGATTCTACCCTGATACAAGATGCATTTAAAAGCCAGATTGGGCAACAGAAGCGATCTCAATTAGTCTGTATCAAGGCCCTGAAGGTTAATTAGATCAAAGTAAGCAATGGATAGCTATGTAAGTCCTAGAGGAAGTCAACCCTGACTGCTCTTTAGAAGGCCAGATCCTGAAGATGAAACTGAAATACTTTGGCCACTTAATGAGAAGGAAGGACTCACTGGAGAAGAGCCTAATGCTGGGAAAGAGGGAGGGCAAAAGAAGAAAGGGACGACAGAGAACGAGGTGGTTGGATGGAGTCACTGAAGCAGTCGGCGTGAGCTTAAATGGACTCCAGAGGATGGTAGAGGACAGGAAGGCCTGCAGGAACGTTGTCCATGGGGTCGCGATTGGTCAGACACAACATCAATTAACAACAACAATAACAAACAATGGATACCTATGAGGTGTTGGTCTGGTGCTACTAGAAGTACCAATGCATAAAAGCCTACTTCTACTGTCACGGTTTAGTATTACTTCAAACCTCCATTTCTGAATGAAAAAGACACTATCTCCTAATCCATGGTGGGAAGTTTGCACCACTGCCAGTTCGCACGACTTCGGGAGAACTGGTTGTTAACATTCTGAGTAGTCTGGCAAACTGGTTGTTGGAAGAAATCATTAGGGCAGAGAACCGGTTGTTAAATTACTTGAATCCCACTACTACTGCTAACCCTTTTGAATACAGCTTAAACCCCCCTGAATCCTAATCTTGATTTTACAGTATCCTTCCCCTGCCACGCCCACCAAGCCACGCCCACCAAGCCATGCCACGCCCACCAAGCCACACCGACAGAACCGGTAGTATAAAAAAAATTGAAACCCACCACTGTGTATAATGATTGGCGTGGCACCATTCTCGCTGCTGTATCACATTTTGCAGAAAAGGTATGGAGCACAATCGCATATCCCCCTCGTAATTTTGAATTTAAGACTTGTGGACTTCAATTCCCAGAATTCCTCAGCCAGCAAAGCTCGCTTACTGGGAGTTGAAGTCCACAAGTCTTAAAGTTGCCAGGGTTGGAGACCCCTGCTTTATAGGACCTGAGCAAATTTTCTACGTGTTTTTCATAGTCATCTGCCTTGCTGTTCTTAAAATGAAGATAAATTTATACACCTCCGCGTGGTACAATTTTCATTGTTCTACCGTACTTCGTCGAGAAGTTAAAAGGCTTCATGATCGTTAGATACCTCCCTCCCTTGTAGGCAAATATACTTGCCTGTGTATAAATCTTTATTGTGAAATATTTTTGAAAACTTTAGCCAACCAGCACCTTTATCAGTTCTTAGAATAGAATAGAATAGAATAGAATAGAATAGAATAGAATAGAATAGTTGGAAGGGATCTTGGAGGTCTTCTAGTCCAACCCCCTGCTTAGGCAGGAAACCCTACAACACTTCAGACAAATGGTTATCCAATATCTTCTTAAAAACTTCCAGTGTTGGAGCGTTCACAACTTCTGGAGGCAAGTTGTTCCACTGATTAATTGTTCTAACTGTCAGGAAATTTCTCCTTAGTTCTAAGTTGCTTCTCTCCTTGAATTGTTTTCACGCATTGCTTCTTGTCCTCCATTCAGGTGCTTTGGAGAACAGCTTGACTCCCTCTTCTTTGTGGCAGCCCCTGAGATATTGGAAGACTGCTATCATGTCTCTCTAGTCCTTCTTTTCATTAAAGTAGACCTACCCAGTTCCTGCAACCGTTCTTCATATGTTTGAGCCTCCAGTCCCCTAATCATCTTTGTTGCTCTTCCCTGCACTCTTTCTAGAGTCTCCACATGTTTTTTACATGATGGCGACCAAAACTAGAATGATAAATTATATTTATTATGTTTTCTAATTCATCTAACCAAAATATGTAAAATTAACACATTTGATTGTGGAGGCTGATAATTTCCCAACATTTGTAGCCCAGTGAAATTCTCTGAGTCTTGACTTAAATGCATATTCCTTCCCTTTTTTTTTAAGGTGTTTCAGGACATACATTTATGAACAAAACCTTTCTCCCTTTTTTGCAACCAAACTCCACAGTCAGCTTGAGGAGGTATTGCACAAGAGAAGATGGGTTATTATTTTTATAGTAGCTGATAACCCAGTGTTGCCCAGGTTGTTTGCTTGTTTTTTAAGAACCAATCCGCCTTACCAGAGGGAGCCCCCTTGTGGAGTACTGTGAAGCCATTACCATGGCAACTCCACTGTGCTGTACAGTAGAAGCCACTTTAAGGCACAACAGGCTGTATCTTAACAGAACTTGAATCCAAAATGCACACTATCACTGTCAAAAGTACTGTGATTTGACACTAAAGATATAATTCATTCCTTTTCATTTCAGCGGCCCAGGCATTCCAAAGTTATGCTGGAATATACACACACAGACACAGACACACACACACTGAGGGGTGTTAGAGATGTCTTACCCCCACAGTATTTCTTTCCAGAGAGTAAGTCATCTGTGTACCAAGTTTGGTTGAAATTGCTCAAGGCGTTCCAGAGTTATGCTGGAACATACACACACACACACAGAGTTATTTATATATATATATATATAGAAGATATAATTAAAAATGCATCAAAATCCTCAACATGTCATAGCAATAAACCTGGTTACCAAACTTCTAATATTAGTTGACCAACAATTTGGTAATGAGTTCCTTTTCCTGTGTTTCTCAACCTAAAAAACTAAGTGGTGTGAACGTCAACTCCAAGAATTTCACATTCAGCATTGCTGGCTAGGGAATTCTGGGACTTAAAGTCCACATTGCTTAAAGTTGTTGAGGTTGAGAAAGAATGTACTAAACCATGTCAGCATATTGCTACAAGAAGAGCCCAAGAAGACACGAGACAGATCATGTTGAAAGCTTCCTCTTATGAGCACAGCCTGCCCACTCCAAGGTGATGTCAGCATTCCGAGCAATGCACCCATCGAAAGCAGAACTCTGAGACAGGCAAATTCCTCAAAGGACAATTTATTGGATACATCATGTTGGCACAACTGTTAAAAGCCGACTCTGAATGTTCCTGCGGCTTTCACCTAATTCAAAAGTAAAAGTTTCCGCTCCCCACCAAGTCACGCTGTCCAATCAAGGTGCTGGCCGGTTGCTTGGTTACTTCCCTCCTCCTCTTAGAAAGCCACCTGTAAGAATGTCCTTGGTTCCCACAGGAAAACTTCATTGTTTTGGCTACAAAACCCCATCTAGCTATTCCCCTCACCCCCTCTGTTGCGTGGCAACCCTGAAGCCTCCAAGATGGCCTCCGCTAGGTTCACTACAGGGTTGACACGTAAGGCAGAAATAGACTTGCTACTATGGAAGTTGCATCTCCTGGCTCAAAAAGAAATGTTTTTTGTACAAGGAAAAAAGTGAAAATAGCACGAAGAGAAATAATAATGCAAACTTCATGCAACTAACATGGGGTGGGGGACTGATGTTCTCCAGGGTCAGGGCAAAAAACAGAATAACAGACTTGGACATTTGAGATCTTCTAGTCCAACCCTCTGTTCAAGCAGGGGGGCCCTTTACCATTTCAGATGAGTGGTTGTCCAATTTCTGATTAAAAACCTCCAGTGATGGAGCACCCACAACTTCTAAAGGCAAGTCGTTCCACTGATTAATTGTTCTCACTGTCAGGAAATTTCTCCTTAGTTCTAAGTTGCTTCTCTCCTTGATCAGTTTCCACCCATTGCTTCTTGTTCTACCCTCAGGTGCTTTGGAGAATAGTTTGACTCCCTCTTCTTTGTGGCAACCCCTGAGATATTGGAACACTGCTATCATGTCTACTAGTTTACATCCATTGCTTCTTGTCCTGCCTTTAGGTGCTTTGGAGAATAGGTTGGCCCCATCTTTTTTGTAGCAGCCCCTGAAATATTGGAAGACTGTTACCATGTTACTCCTTCTTTTCATCAGACTAGACATAGCCAATTCCTGCAACCGTTCTTCATATGTTTTAGCATCCAGTCCCTTAATCATCTTTATTGCTCTTCTCTGCACTCTTTCTAAAGTCTCAACATCTTTTTTGTATCCACGATGCCATATTCCAAGTGTAATCTTACCAAGGCATTATAAAGTGGTACTAATACTTCACAGGATCTTGATTCTATTCCTCTGTTAATGCAGGTTAGGAATGTGACACATAAATTCCTACGTCTACTGAATGTGGAAGGGACTGGACATGTCCAACTATTGTGTTTCCCCGAAAACAAGACCGGATCTTATATTAATTTTTGCTCCAAAAGATGCATTAGGGCTTATTTTCTGGTTAGGTCTTATTTGGTGGTGGTGGGGGGAATACCGTACTAAATGCAGCCATCTGGCTGACAATCTTAATTGGGGCTTATTTTCTGGTTGGGTCTTATTTTCGGGGAAACAGGGTATAAACCTTCCAAAAACATTCATGGAGACTTCAAAATCTTCCTAATTCTTGGAGCAAAACACTACGTTAGGTAACAGTTTTCAGATTTCACAACAGGGCAGCACATTATCACTTGAACGATTGCTAAGCTAGAGATTGTGGTTTTCACATTCCGCATTGAAATAACCCATGTGGCTTCGGTTGCTGCAGATTTGTGACTCGGGCCAGCAGAAATTTTATTTCCTCTTCCCTTTCAAGCAACAAAATGTCTTCCTGGCCCTGAGAGATCATTTTTCAATCTGGGCCTACATCCCTTGGCTGTCTGAGATTTGCCTGAGAGTTTGAACAGAGGGGAAAGTTGATAAGACTTGAGAAGAAGTTGGCAGAGGATATGGCGAAAGATGAACCTTTCAGCCAAGTATGGTATCTCCTACCTGAGGAAAACATCTGAAGCATGCTGAGGAAAAACATAAGACGTTGGAGTAGAACTAGCCAAGTTTCTTGGCAGTGTCTCTCCTCTCTCCCATTATCTGCAGAGTTATCTTTAATTTGGGGGCTAAGGTTTACTTCATGGGATAGAGAACACGCTACTACCACGCTCAACTTCTTTGTAGTGCAGAGCTGTCAGTTGCAGCCAAAATCTTCCTTTGGCCTGAGGCAACTTGCATCTTTAATTATTCTGTGGCAAGATAGCATTCACCTGTCTTTTTTTTAAAGGTGGGGTGTTACAGCTTGCACACTGCTCTCTGGATTGCTCCATTTTGATCAGAGTAACCTGTGTGAGATTCAGGAAGATGTAGTCACAGCACTCAGGGCCTTCCTGGTTTAAGGTTTAATACTAATCAGTGCAAGGCACCGGAAAGTCTCGGAAACTACAAGCATCTGTAGGGCACTTATCTAACCTGCGAGACACCTTTACAGTTCAATCCCTCAACCTCATCATTCAATAAATAAATAAATAAATAAAATAAAATTAGTCCTGCAAAGGCTGTTTCGTGTGATCCTTCTGAGTCTGTGGGAGATCTCGATCTCACGGCATGATATCATCTGCTTTATACTGGTTCCCTTGATTTTTTAATGAGCAGCAATTAGAGCTTTAAACAGATTTATAACTTTATCTGTGGGTTCAGGAAGACCTATTTTGCATCTGAAGATCAGGTATACAAGCCATCAACGTATCATTACAAAATTAATTAGGCCTTGAATTTTTAATTGTAGGAAGAGACAAGCTATCCTGTCAAGTACTTCACCAATTTCGTCCTCTCCAGAATTCCCAACAACCAACCAATAGGATCAGTGGTGAAATCCATTTTTTTTACTACCGGTTCTGTGGGTGTGGCTTGGTGGGCGTGGTTTGGTGGGTGTGGCAGGGGAAGGATACTGCAAAATCTCCATTCCCACCCCATTCCAGGGGAAGGATACTGCAAAATCCCCACTCCTGGGGGAAGGATATTGCAAAATCTCCATTCCCACCCCACTCTGGGGCCAGCCAGAGGTGGTATTTGCCAGTTCTCCGAACTGCTCAAAATTTCCACTACCGGTTCTCCAGAACCTGTCAGAACCTGCTGGATTTCACCCCTGAGTAGGATGATAAAAGCCAGGCATTTTGACTCTGGAAATCCATGGGCTGAGATTTTCTATAAAATGTCTCAAACTTGCTCTAATAGAGTTGTTATCATGATGATAGTCCTGAGGCATTTGAGATCTGGCCAAAGGTGTTTCAGACCAGTGCATGGATTATGTTGAGAGGTCTTCTAAATCAGCTTTTCCATGCTAAATATTCTCCAAATGTGTGAATGAGCTGCGGTGACGCAGTGGTTAGAGTGCAGTACTGCAGGCTATTTCTGCTGACTGCCAGCTGACTGCAATTTGGCAGTGCGAATCTCACCAGGCTCAAGGTTGACTCAGCCTTCCATCCTTCCGAGGTCGGGGAAGGAAGGAAGGAAGGAAGGAAAGAAGACTCCAACTAGTTCCTACCACAAAGAGGAAGCTATAAAAATGGAGAGAAAAGAATTATGGACTTAGCTAAATGGAGTTTAATTAAGATCTGGCAAATTAGAATTAGTTTTTTTTCCCTCTCAGTAATAATCTGGAAACCATATCAGACTTTTCTGTTTTTGGAGGCTGTCTACTTGTGGAATTCCTTTGGAGTGATCATTATGGAGTGTTTACATTTTCAGTATGAAGGGGAACAGTAATAAAAAGGAAAGGAAATTAAAGTCCTCAGGGTAAAGACCCAGTCCCAAAAATGATGAAATGTTCATCAGGCTCCAGAAGCTATTTGGTAATCATTCAAAATTTATTATCTTATTAGTTCTCCCCACCCAGGAAAGGAAAACATTATTTATAGCCATGGAAACAAAATTGTTTTATATTGAAGACAAGACACAGAAATAAACGGCACAGAGTAGCTTTGGAGAGAAAGAAAGGGAAGAAACAGTAAGATGCGCCAACTCAGGAAGCTCAAACTGCCCAAGGAGCTGCTGATCCAGTTATACAGAGGAATTATTGAGTCTGTCATTTGCACCTCTATAACTGTCTGGTTCGGTTCTGCAACCCAACAAGACAGACACAGACTTCAGAGGATCATTAGAACTGCAAAAGAAACAATGACTACCAACCTGCCTTCCATTGAGGACCTGTTTACTGCAAAAAGAGGGCTGTGAAAATATTTACAGACCCCTCACATCCTGGACAAAAGCTGTTTCAACTCCTACCGTCAAAATGACGCTATAGAGCATTGCACACCAGAACAACTAGACACAAGAATAGTTTTTCCCCGAACGCCATCCCTCTGCTAAACAAATAATTCTCTCAACATTGTCAAACTAGTTACTTAGTCTGCATTATTATTAATCTTCTCATCGTTCCCATCATCCACCTCCTCCCACTTATGATTGTAACCTTCTTGCTGGTATTCTTACGATTTATATTGACTGTTTTCTAATATGATATGATTTTTTATTTTTTATTTTGTCACAACAGTATATGCAAACATTGACATAAAAAACAACAATATATCATGTAATCATATAAACATGTATATAGGCTAAAATATATATAAAATATATAATATAGGCTAAAATAAGTATATATATAAGCAAAAGTATTAATTTGATATAATGTAAGGGAACAATAGGACAGGAACGGTAGGCATTTTTGTGCTCTTATGCACGCCCCTTATAGTCCACTTAGGAATGGGGTGAGGTCAACAGTAGACAGTTTTTGGTTGAAGATTTTGGGATTTTGAGAAGAGACCACAGAGTCAGGTAGTGAGTTCCAAGCGTTAACAACTCTGTTACAGAAGTCATATTTTCTGCAATCAAGATTGAAGCGATTAACATTAAATTTGAATCTATTGTTTGCTCTTGTATTATTGCGATTGAAGCTGAAGTAATTTTTAACAGGAAGGACATTGCAATAGGTGATTTTATGATTGCTTATTTGTTCCCTACGACTATCATTAAGTGTTGTACCTTATGATTCTTGATGAGCGTATCTTTTCTTTTATGTACACTGAGAGCATATGCACCAAAGACAAATTCCTTGTGTGTCCAATGACACTTGGCCAATAAAGAATTCTATTCTATTCTAGTCTATGAATAGTTTCAATATTCAGGTATCTATTTAATGGCACTGATGTACATTGAAACCCTTTGAAATTCATATATGGATTTTTTTTCTCTACTTCTGTTCAATCATGTCTGATTCTTGGAGATTGCTTGAAGAAGTCCCTGCAGTTTTCTTGGCAAGGTTTTCCTAGGGCTGAGAAAGTGACCGGTCCAAGATCATCCATCTTTGTGTCTCATGATTTCCCAGTTTATAGAACACAGAACACAGCAATAGCAACAGCACTTAGACTTATATCACTTCTTAAAACTTCCAGTGATGGAGCACTTACAATTTCTGGAGGCAAGTCATTCCACTGGTTCATTGTTCTCACTGTCAGGAAATTCTTCCTTAGTTCTAAGTTGGTTCCATGATTAGTTTCCATCCATTGCCTTGTCTTCTGCCCTCAGGTGAATATGGAGAATAGATTCACCCCCTTCTTCTTCGTGGCAGCCCCTGAGATATTAAAGAACATTGAAGAAGTCCCAAAGGTGCTTTTTTTCCAAGAGGCAACTGGGCTTTCTGGTTTTTCTTTGAAGGCGTTTCGCTTCTCATTCAAGAAGCTTCTTTGGCTCTGAGTGCCATTTCGCTTCTCATCCAAGAAGCTCCTTCAGCTCTTGCATAAGAAGCGAAACGTCTTCAAAGAAAAACCAGAAAGTCCAATTGCCTCTTGAAAAAGCACCTTTGGGACAACCATGATCTGGATGTCTGAGACATTGAAGGAGAAGGTTTGGTTTAAAAAAAAAAGCCTTAAATAACTCTAGCCACAGATATTATTTGGAAGACTCCGCCGCCTTCGACATGACCTAAGTTTAACTCATAGAATCATCTATTACAATGTCCTTCCTGTTGAAGACTACTTCAGCTTCAATTGCAACAATACACGAGCGCACAATAGATTTAAGCTTAATGTTAACTGTTCCAATCTTGATTGCAGGAAATATGACTTCAGTAACAGAGTTGTTAATGCTTGGAATACACTACCAGATTCTGTGGTCTTTTCCCAAAATCCCCAAAGCTTTAACCAAAAACTCTCAACTATTGACCTCACCCCATTCCTAAGAGGTCTGTAAGGGGCGTGCATAAGAGCACAAGCGTGCCTACCATTCCTGTCCTATTATTTCCTTTCGTTATATCCAATTAGCATAGTTATTACATACTCATGCTTATATATATTTATATGCTTATATATCGTATAGTTATTTCATGCTTATGCTTATATATACTGTTGTGACAAATAAAATAAATAAATAAATAAATAAATAAAAATAAAATTAAAAAGACTTGAATCTAAGCACAATTGCCCAGGGTTTATATCTAATATCACAGCTACTTGACTTGTGCCTTAGAGCTAGAAATGAACGCGAGGCATCGCCTTTGAAATGGTCCTAAGATGGCGTCTCTCCAAGCGTGGGAGTATCTTCCTCCAGCGGGGTTGCCAAACCAGGATGGTTTGCATGACAGTTTGAGCAGAAATGTTGTGTTAATGAGGCTCTTACTTGCCTTGAGCCCATGAGGTTGGAAGGCGTTGTAAATCAAATAGCTGAGATTTACAAAGGCTATCAGAAATGAAGCGCATTCTCTCCGTAGGATGAAAAAGACACGGAATAAATACGAAACTTTCGATTTCACCCGAAGCAGCGGAAGTGTTTGAAACAACAACTAAGGGAGAGAAAAAAAAATCCCATTAGCTTGGCTGGCGATTAGAAGCTTTGTGCGCAGTTCAGCAACTTGATTCTTTCTGGATGAAAGTGTTTCAGTGCCTAAGGAGATTAAAAAGGGAAAAGAAGAAGCCCCTTTGAAGAAACCACAGAAGTGGAGAGAGCGCTGGAGAGATGCGGATATTATGGAGAGCTTTGAAAACTTGCCTTCAAAAAGACCCAGAATTTCCATTTTGAAGAGCTCGTCACTCTTTGATCCAAAAAGCTGATTTATTCCCAGATATTAAATGCTGCGAACCTTAAAGGGGAAATAATTCAAGAAGGTGGCCCATCTCAAAAGGAAGACATGGAGAAGAATCGGATCATCCCCAGATTGTTGTTCTTTTCTTTCATCCTCAGCTTCAGTTGCCTTTCCTTGCCAAATAGTTAGGGGTGAAATGTTCCCGGTTTGGACCGGATCGCCTGATCCGGTAGCAATGGCAGCGGATGGTTCGGAGAACCAGTAACAAAAATCCCTGCCCCAGGGATGAAATCTAAAAATTTTCCCTACAGGTTCTGTGGACGTGGCTTAATTGGTGGGTGTGGCTTGGTGGTCAGATGACTAGGTGGGCATGGCCAATAACAATAAATAATAAAAATAATAAACAAAGTATAAAAAAACAATAAGAGGTACCAAAAACCAACTTTCACACTTTACACACACACAACACAACACAACTGACTCACACATAATGTAAAAGCAGCTGCACTTCACACTTCACACAGCCACAAAAAGCTCAAAAACCAACTTTCACACTTTATACACACACAACACAACTGACATACACACACACACAAAATGCCACATACAGCTTTCTGAGATTTTGTGTGTTTGTGTAGTTAGAGTGAAACACTACAGATACACACCAAATCTCAGAAAGCTGCACAAATATTTTATTATTTTATTTTATTTTATTTTATTGTGGACTTCAATTCCCAGAGTTCCTCAGCAAAGCCAGCCAGCATTAATTGATCATTGAGGAAATAGATTAGCTAAGCAATTGATTCTGTCTGGGCTAAAAGTGAAACTGCTTTCGGGCTGGGAAAAAAGCCATGTGTTCATCAGTAATCAGGTAAGTGCCTTAGAATCTCTACTCTTACTTGTAGAAAACATCTTTTCTACAAGTAAGAGTACAAGTAAGGTTCTGCTGATGAGGAACTCAGGTGAGATCGCCAGAGGAGACTTTAATTTTTTTTAAAAAAAGTTTAAAGTCTCTGCCGATCTCAGCTGAGGGGCTTTTTTTTACTTTTAAAGGCTGTTTTCGGCTGAAGAAAAACCAGCTTTTAAAAGTAAAAAAAAAAACCAATCTCTGCTGATGGTGCGGCTCAGCAGAGGCGGGGGGGTGGGGCCAGGGATTTTTGCTACCGGTCCTCCGAACCAGCCGCCGCCATTGCTACCGGATCATGCGAGCCGGTCCGAACTGGGAGCATTTCACCCCTGCCCTGCCCCCACCCCACCCCAGATGAGCCACGCGATCATCAGAGGTTTTTTTTTTTAATTTTTAAAAGCATTTTTTCTTTGGCTGAAAAAAATGCTTTTAAAAGTAAAAAAAAAAACCCTCTGATGATCGCGTAGCTCAGCTGGGATCATCAGAACCCCTTAAATGCATTTTTCTACAACCTCTTTGCCGAAAGAGGTTGTAAAAAAAAAGCTTTTAAAAGGCTCCTCTGGCGATCTCAGCTGCCTGATCGCCAGAACCTTTTCAAAGCATGTTTTCTACAAACTCTTCGGTCGAAGAGGTTGTAAAAAAAATGCTTTTAAAAGGTTCTGGTGATCAGGCAACTCAGCTGGGATCTTCAGAACCCTTTAAAAGCTTTTTTTCCTCTGGCGATCCCAGCTGAGTTGCCTTATCATCACAGGCTTTCAAAAGCATTTTTTACAACCTCTTTGGCCGAAGAGGCTGTAGAAAAAATGCTTTTAAAAGTTAACAAAAAAAAGTTGGCCATGCCCACCCAGTCATATTTCCCCCCAAGCCACGCCCACAGAACCAGTAGTAACAAATTTTACATTTCACCCTGCCCTGCCCCCACCCCACCCCAGATGAGCCACGCGATCATCAGAGGTTTTTTTTTTTAATTTTTAAAAGCATTTTTTCTTTGGCTGAAAAAAATGCTTTTAAAAGTAAAAAAAAACAACCTCTGATGATCGCGTAGCTCAGCTGGGATCATCAGAACCCCTTAAATGCATTTTTCTACAACCTCTTTGCCCAAAGAGGTTGTAAAAAAAAAGCTTTTAAAAGGCTCCTCTGGCGATCTCAGCTGCCTGATCGCCAGAACCTTTTCAAAGCATGTTTTCTACAAACTCTTCGGTCGAAGAGGTTGTAAAAAAAATGCTTTTAAAAGGTTCTGGTGATCAGGCAACTCAGCTGGGATCTTCAGAACCCTTTAAAAGCTTTTTTTCCTCTGGCGATCCCAGCTGAGTTGCCTTATCATCACAGGCTTTCAAAAGCATTTTTTACAACCTCTTTGGCCGAAGAGGCTGTAGAAAAAATGCTTTTAAAAGTTAACAAAAAAAAGTTGGCCATGCCCACCCAGTCATATTTCCCCCCAAGCCACGCCCACAGAACCAGTAGTAACAAATTTTACATTTCACCCCTGCAAATAGTTCTTGTCTTGATGTGTCTAACTTAACCAACATTCAGAGTTTAATTTAATTTTTCTAGGGCTACACGTGGAAGGAAGGAGGAATGCTTGTTTAATACATTTATTAGATTTATATCTTCTCCTGGTAAAGGTAAAGATATACAACAAAAATGTGTATAGTTAAGGCTATGATTTTCCCAGTTGCAATGTATGGCTGTGAAAGTTGGACTGTAAGGAAGGCTGAATGCCAAAGAATTGAGGCCTTTGAACTCTGGTGCTGGAAAAGACTCCTGCGAGTCCCTTGGACTGCAAGGCAATCAAACCGGCCAGTGATCAAACATTTTTAAATGTTCAGTTGACTGAGTTTCATGTTTAATGAATAAAAGAGACAACAGCAACAACAACAACAACAACAACAACAACAATTGAATCCTCTACAATTCCAGAACTCCTCAAAAAGCCTCTAAAACAGGGGTAGTCAACCTTTTTATACCTACCGCCCACTTTTGTATCTCTGTTAGTAGTAAAATTTTCTAACCCCCCACCGGTTCCACAGTAATGCGCCGTGTATCATCGTCTGCGCATGCCTCTCGCGCATCGTGGATTGGGTTTGGGGGGGAGCGCCAGCTACCAGCTCTGCTTGTCTGTTACAGCTGGGTGGTATGGGGGGAGATGCGTGAGCTATTCTGGGACGAGGCTCTTTTGTTTGCGGTCACACTATAGCGCCATTTAGTTTCACTTACGTAACGTGAACTAAACTTATGCGCGGGCGATACAAATAGTATATTTTCAGAAATTTAAATTGTCACAGAGAATTTTACGAAATCCTAATGAAAATGTTTTTAAATAATGCTATGAAAATTTTTTTAAAAAAAGGAAAGTGCTTCAGTATCAGACAAAACCCCTACTGCCCACCATGAAAGCTGGAACGCCCACTAGTGGGCGGTAGGGACCAGGTTGACTACCACTGCTCTAAAAGAACGCCTCCTTCGTATCTCAACTGTCCTACAAGGGAAATTCCATGCAAAGGCTTTCCAACGCAAAGCAATACCACATATTACCCATGAGTATCAGGTTGCATACCCAGGATTCATTAGCCTATGAGACTTTTCACCATGACATGCGAGGGGGAAAAAAACCCTGGATCACCATATGACCCGCTTTGTTTTTAAACAAACAAATAAGCAAGCAAGCAAACAATAATGGAGCTGGAGGAATAGAAAGAGACCATTAATCCTCATTTCATTGGTCTGTCAGTCACGGTACTTGTGAATCTGAATTGTGTCAAAGGAACAGCTTTGCTATGTTTTCCTAAGCGCATAACCCCTTCTTTGTGGTTTGGGAAACATTTCTATTTGTAATCTTTCTTTCTTTCTTTTTCTTTTTTTGAAAAAAGCTGCATGAGATATCAGTTATGTGGTATAACAGCACAGATTCCTGATTTAGCATCTTAAGCTCGTGTCCTTAACCAATCTGCCATGCTGTTAAAATGTTTCATCTTAGAATGTGCTCCATCGGAGATTTATTTAATGATCTCCAAACATTTGCCCTTTGCTATTAGCTCACATTTCTTCATAACTCTTAGAAGCAGAGGCCAGGTCAGAGTAAGAGATTTCTCCTCTATCAGTTAATCACATTCCACAGTGTTTATCTCTCTGACAGATTTTTAAGATGGTTTTGAGTGGGGGTATCAGTGTACAATCAGTGCAACAGAACATCCGTATGTAACACAAAGCTGCATATAAACAAACCAATGTAAAAATCCAGCATTAAACTTCAACACTTTTTTAAAGACATCAACGAAGAATCAATATTATCTGTTTAAAGCAGAGGTGTCAAACTCAATTTCATTGACAGCCACATCAGAGCCGTGGTTGACTTGCGGGAGTAGGGAGCTGGGTGGGCGTGGCTGACTAGATAGGTGTGGCCAACTGGGTGGGCGTGGCCAGCTTGATGCCACTCACTGGGTGTGGGCGACTGGGTGGGCGTGGCCAGCTTGACACCACTCCCCATACTGCTGGCATGTTTCCTCTGCATTGGGTAGACCGGACTTAGATTTTCCTTGCGGGCTGGATCCGAACACATTACGGGCCAGATCCAGCCTGCAGGCCTTGTGTTTGACACCCCTGGTTTAAAGTATGTTTTTTTTCACAAACTTGGCAACTTTAAGATGGGTGGACTTCAACTCCCAGAATTGTCTGGCCAGCACACTGGCCAGAGATATTCTGGGAGATGAAATCCACTCATTTTAAAGTTGTCAGGGTTGAGAAACACTAATTTAAAGTCTGATTAAAGTCCAATTTAAAGTCTGTCCAGAAACTGGACAGAAGAGATAAGCGGACATAAGGTGGACTTGAAACCAGAGACGTTCTTACTTGGGATACTAACCAGAACTTATAGGAAAGATATTCAGTATTTGGTATTTCACATAATTACGGTGGCAAAGATTGCCTAAGCACAGCTCTGGAAAAATGAAAAGATACCAAGAGAAGAAGAAACAATTCTGGAGAAAATTCTGGACTGTGCGGAGATGGATAAATTAAAGAAAGAAATAAAGGAAAAGGAAAATACAGAATATTATCAAATATGGACCAAATGGTACGAGTGGTTGGAGAATAGGAAAACTGAATAGAAAAAAAAGGATGGAGAAGAGAAGATAACAAATGTGTAAAATATTGTAAATAAATGAAACTAGATGTAAAGGGACGATAAAATCAAAGATAAAATCAAAGATTATTTAAATTATTTAAAAAATAGGAAAAAAGAAGGAAAAAAGGGAATGTATAAAGCAGAAAGCTGAAGGAACGAAATCTTCATGTAAAAAGAAAACACAGATTATGTGTTTATGTTATATATATTTGTCTTGTGTTTTGTTATGGTAAAAAACCAATAAAAACTTTTTTTTAAAAAAAAGTCTGATTAAAGATGGTGGCATACAGTCTGTATATAATAAAGCTGTAGCTCTAATCCAAAATATGTTTTTTTGAGGGGGGAGGAAGATCAAGAAATAAGATCGCAGTGCAAGAATTCCTATCTTTAAATAGCGGAATCTAAAGGACAGCATTAGGAAGATAAATAAAACGTTCAAATCCTTGGCTATGCTTCAAGCTGTATTTCTTTGCACCAAGGACTTTCCTGGACCTCTGAGGCAGTTCAAGATCTTTTTGGTTCTATGAATAGTCAAAACGACCTTGTTTAAAGTATAAAAAGAAAAATCGGGGAAAACTGGTTGAGCATTAAAGGGGCATCTAATCTTGAAGTGGGCTGCTGCAGTCGAACGATAGGATCAGCTTTCAATCTATTCACTAGACAGCATGCAGCTATGCTTAGCACAATAATTCTTGACCTTTATTATATGTTTGACTAGAAAATCATCTCCAATGGATTTAAAATATTCAATATGGCAAGCCAGCTGATCCTAAAACAGGGTTTCAGAACCAGCTATATTATGCCACTCTGGTGCAGAATGCAAACTTAAAGGGGAAAAAAAATCTGACTGTTAGAAACGCAACTTTCATACCATATTTTAACAGTAACAGTTTATGTATTAATTTATTAATTTAATTTCTATACCGCCCTTCTCCCAAAGGACTCAGGGCGGTTTACAGCCAGATAAAAACACAATTATACACATAGCACAAAAATTAAAAACAGATTTTTAAAAATCTGATTCATATTAGGCCAAAATAAAAACTTAAAATCAATAATAAAGCTATAATAAACCCCTGTTAAAATTACTATTACTTTAAGACAGCCCTGCGCGGTAAAACAAAAAAGTCTTCAACTCGCGGCAGAAGGTCCAGAGGTCAGGGAGTTGTCGTATCCCTGGAGGCAGCTCATTCCAGAGGGCAGGTGGCCCCACAGAGAAGGCCCTCCCCCTGGGGGTCACCAGTCGACATTGTTTGGCTGATGGCACCCTGAGGAGGCCCTCCCTATGGGATTCAGTGACAGTAACAGAGTTGGAAGGGACCTTGGAGGTCATCTAGTCCAACCCCCCCTGTATTAGGGATTCGAACCGCCGAACTGCCAACCTTTCTGATTGACAAGCTCAGTGTCTTATTAGTAAATTACTATCAGAAAAAAAGTACATTAAGATTGATATGATTCTATACAAGCCTGGATACCAAAGTTAAAAAATTGGTTAAGGAAGAAGGAATAACATAATAGCTTCTTATTTGTATATGAATCATTACAAAGGCAAAAAAAAATATGGAATTAAAAATGGCACAACGGAGGAACAAGTTCTTTACGGAGTATGGGAGAATTATTAGTTCCTTTAAAAAAAAAAGGAAAAAGAAAAGCAAAACGAAAGCAAACTATTCCCCAAAGAAGGATTTGGAAATAGCCTAAAATTCAATACACAGATTTAATGGCTGGAAAATTAAACTCCAGCAGGCCTAATTGTCCTTTGGCAGCCTACAGACTTTCTCTGTAGATTTAATAAAAACAGGGTTAAGAATTGTTCTTCTGCAAAATCTAGCCAGATGCTTCTCTGTCTGTATGTGTTTTACATAACTGAGGCAAAAACTGTTTAAGGCAGTTAAGTGTGATTTGATTATTAGACATTTTTGATAACACAATGGAATAGCAGTGTGCAAAATTGAGTATTTATTGAAGCAGCTATGTCAGGGGTGAAATCTTTATTTTATTTTTTATTTTATTTATTTTATTTTGTCACAACAATATATGTAGGAATCATACAAAAAGATTATATAGTATATAAACACATATATGAGTAAATATAAGGAGGTATAAGCATATATATAGGAAGAAGAAAAGAAAAAACAATAGGACAGGAACAGTAGGCACGTTTGTGCGCTTATGCACGCCCCTTATGGTCCTCTTAGGAATGGGGTGAGGTCAATAGTAGGAAGTTTTTGGATAAAACTTTTAGGATTATGGGAAGAGACCACAAAGTCAAGTAAAGTATTCCAAGCACTGATGATTCTGTTACAGAAGTCATGTTTTCTGCAATCTAGATTAAAGCGGTTGACATTAAGTTTAAATCTATTAGTTGCTCTAGTATTATTGCAATTAAAGCTGAAGTAGTCTTTAACAGGAAGGACATTACAATAGATGATTCTGTGAGTTAAGCTTAGGTCTTGTCGAAGGCGACGGAGTTCCAAGTTTTCTAAGCCTAGGATTTCAAGTCTGGTGGGATAGGGTATTTTATTGTTTTCAGAGGAATGGAGAACTTTTCTTGTAAAATATTTCTGGACACGTTCAATTGTATTGATGTCAGAGATGTGGTGAGGGTTCCAAACAGGCGAGCTGTATTCTAGAATTGGTCTAGCAAATGTTTTATATGCTCTGGTTAGTAGTGTGGTGTTTTTGGAAAAGAAGCTACGCAAAATTAGGTTTACAACTCTTAGAGCTTTTTTTGCTATGTAGTCGCAGTGGGCTTTGGCACTTAGATCATTTGACATGAAAACTCCAAGGTCTTTAACGGGATGGGGGTCGTCTGTAAGGTAATGTCCATCTAGTATGTACTTAGTTTTTGGATTCTTTTTTCCTATATGTAAGACTGAGCATTTGCTGGTTGAATTCCTACTGATTCGGACCGGTTCAGGCAAACCGCTAAGGATTATGGACATTAGTTACCAAACTGGTAGTAATTACCCCACCCACACCTGACCAGTCACTGTTCACCTCTTCTGGGCGGTTGATATTCCACAGAATTCAATGTTAAATGCAGCAGAGAGAATGCTAACTTTTCTCCCTCCATTCAGAATGGAGCTGCCGCAGCCTGTCCCTTTAAGGGACGTGGTGGCTCAAGGGGCTATGATGCTGAGCTTTTCGATTGAAAGGTTGGCAGTTCAGTGGTTCAAATCCCTGGTGCTGCCGTGTAACAGGGTGAGCTCCCGTTACTTGTCCCAGCTTCTGCCAACCTAGCAGTTCGAAAGCACGTAAAAAATGCAAGTAGAAAAAATAGGGACCACCTTTGGTGGGAAGGTAACAGCGTTCTGTGAGCCTTTGGTGTTGAGACATGCTGGTCACATGACCACGGAGACGTCTTCGGACAACTCTGGCTCTTCTGCTTTGAAACAGAGATGAGCACTGCCCCCTAGAGTCGGGAACGACTAGCACGTATATGTGAGGGGAACCTTTACCTTTACTTTTACCAGGAGGGAGGGGGACAAGGGACGGGAGCAGCTAGAATGGAGCTGTTTTTGTGAAAGGCAGGAAAATGGGGAAGGGGATTTTCCTGCCTGTCATCCATTCCTCAATCTCAGCACAGACTGAGGGAAGGATGGTAGGCAGGAATATTCCCCTCCTTATTTTCCTGCCATTTGTGACAAGGAGTGGCTAGGAGGGGAGGGGCCAGTGAGGAGCCCCTCGATGTGAGTGATGTCAAATTGGCCACACCCACCCAGTCACATGACCTCCCCCCCGACAAGCCACACCCACAGAACCGGTAGGAGAAATTTTTGAATTACACCCCTGAGCTATGTCCTATTTCACTTAACCTGGCGATTTGCACTTCTGGTTGCCAATAGGCATTAGAATAAGTGAGTCCCATAATTAAGAAAATTCCCAGTTGTTTCTTTGGACAGTTATTTATTGCTAATACTTCGCCAGTCAAGTGGAACTGAGAGTTGAACTATGGGGAACAAGCCATTATGGAGTTTTGAATGCAATTAGGGCTGATTCTCCTTTGTACAAATATTCTTTGATTATGCAAGATTTGATCACTTGCAGCTGAATGTCTGTATCCTGCACCGCAGGAAGTGACATCATGCAAGACTTCAGTTTATGAGGCATGTATAATCTAAAATGACTACCCTCCGCCATAAAGCGCGCACTTGGAATACTGCATCCAGTTTTGGTCGCCATGATATCAAAAAGATGTGGAGACTAGAAAGAATGCAGAGAAGAACAACCAAGATGATGAGGGGACTGGAGGCTAAAACATAAGTAGAACGGTTGCAGGAACTGGTATGTCTAGTTTCATGAAAAGAAGGACTAGGGGAGACATGATAATAGTGTTCCAATGTCTCAGGGGCTGCCACAATGAAGAATCAAACTATTCTCCAAAGCACCTGAGGGCAGGACAAGAAGCAATGGGTGGAAACTAATCAAGGAGAGAAGCAACTTAGAACTAAGCAGAAATTTCCTGATACTAAGAACAATTAATCAATGGAACAACTGGCCTCCAGAAGTTGTGAATGCTCCAGCACTGGAATTTTTTAAGAAGACATTTGTCTGAAATACTAATAGGCCTTCCTGCTTGAGCGCGGCAGGACTAGAAGACCTCAAGATGCCTTCTAGCTCTGTTATTCTGTTGTTTTATGATAAAATGATCAAATCTTCAAGCAGGAGTGGCTATCATGGGAAGGAGATTCAAATCAACCCTCTCAGTGGTTCAGTAAGAAAATGGGATAGTAGAAATGGATCAACCAAATAAACCTTCTTTATATTATCTTAATGAGAGCGCTTTCAGCTTCTTACTGCTTCTGTTCCTTGAGCATAAACAGAGCCCAAACATACATTTTCTTGTGCCTGTGCAAACTTATAAAGATGGATTTAAACAAACTGCTACCTCGTATCATGATCATTCCATCAATGGCAACAGCACTTAGACTTATAGACCACTTTACATGCTTTACAGCCCTCTCTAAGTGGTTATAGAGTTAGCCTCTTGCCCCCAACAATCTGGGTCCTCATTTTACTCACCTCGGAAGGACGGAAGGCTGAGTCAACCTTGAGCCTGGTGAGATTCAAACTGCCAAATTGCAGGCAGCCGGCAGGCAGCAGAAGGAGCCTGCACTCTAACTACTGCCTCACCGCGGCTTAATAATGGAAAATATGTGTTTTCTGTTATCGTTGTGTATTATTGCCTATTGTGGGGCTTTTGTTATCTTCCTTTAACATAATACTGAACCTGAAGAAACATTCTACAAAGTGATTTAAAAAAAAAAATAGTGCCTCCATAAAGATCTGGCTCTGTTAATGTTCTGATTTCTTTTGAATTATGTTATCTGACTAACACATCTTCTATTAATTAGAGCCGGGCGTGTTCTTACATGTTAGAATATATGCCTCTCTTTATCTCCATATTCCTCTGGATGTGAAGCCTGCTTGTCAGCAGAAAACTGAGTTGTAATCTTTTCGAGGCTCTCGTTTTTCTTTCTTTCCCCCAGCAGCCTTTACAGTGATTTGAAAGACTGGAGAAGGATGGAGAGATGTTAATCTTCTCCACTTCGATCATTTCTGAAGGCTGACGGTTCGCCTTCATTGCCCTGCAGGATTCATTTTGAAAATTGGGGTGTGGACCCAGTGGTGGGATTCAAGTAATTTAACAACCGGTTCTCTGCCCTAATGATTTCTTCCAACAACCAGTTCACCAAACTGCTCAGAAAATTAACAACCGGTTCTCCCGAAGTGGTGCGAACTGGCTGAATCCCATCACTGTGTGGACCCCTCCATTACTGCAGGTCCACTAGTCAAGCCATTTTCCTTAGTTTTGGGATCCCTTCAAAAACTCTGCATGAGCGTTCCTGCAAATATCAGAATATGTCAGGGGTGTCAAATTCGATTTCATTGAGGGCCACATCAGGGTTGTGTTTGACCTCGGGGGACTGGGGAGGTGTGGCGTGGCCAGGGGGTATAACCAGCTCAATGTCACTCATCGAGGCTTCGTTTTTGGCTGTGACAGCCTCCTGGAGCCCTCTGCCAGTGAAAATGGAGCCCAGGGATGCCACATGCAACTCAGAGGTGGGTTTCAGCAGGTTCGGACCAGTTCTGGAGAACCGGTAGCAGAAATTTTGAGTAGTTCGGAGAACCCGTAGTAAAAATTCTGACTGGCCCCGCCCCCATCTATTCTCTGCCTCTCAAGTCCCAGCTGATTGGGAGGAAATGGGGATTTTGCAGTATCCTTCCCCTGCAGTGGGGTGGGAATGGAGATTTTACGGTATCCTTCCCCTGCCACACCCACCAAGCCACACCCACAGAACTGGTAGTAAAAAAAATTGAAACCCACCACTGATGCGGCCTCCCCAATCTCCGTTTTTACTGGCAGAGGGTTGCAAGCCATTGGAGCCAAAAAACGGATGAGTGACATCGAGGCTGGCCACGCCCTCCCAGCCCCCCGAGGTCGAACACAACCCCGCCGCAGCCCTCAGTGAAACCGAGTTTGACACCGCATATGGTCCTCTCAAGCTCCATTTTCGCTGCCAGAGGCACCGTGGGCCAATCCTTTGCTGTTTCCAGGATGGGACCGCAGGCCAGATCTAAGCTCCCCCCACGGACTAGATGCTGCCTGCGGGTTTTGAGTTTGACACCCCTGGAATACGTCAGTGGGTCTTCCCAGAGAGAAGGGAGAAAGGGAAAAAAGGACCTCCTACCACATTATTACTTGAAACATCTTGAGAAGCCATTACAAGCCATAAAAAGACTCCCCACCCCCCCACCCCTAACGGTGTTTGTAATGTACAGGCACAAGTGCATCACTTAAGAGTCAGAAGAACAATGCATTTTTGGTCTGCTGTGGTTGACTGCTTGGCTCCCTGCCCTGCTATTTCATTTCCCAAACTTGTTATTAGAGTACAAGTTGGAACTTCCATCTCTGAATGAGATGGGTTGAGAGAAAAGATCTTTTTTTTTTCTCTTCAGAGTCCAGCATTAAAAAGCCACACATGGTAGAACTATCGTAGGGATGAGAAAAATTAACAGGACTCCCGGATGTACTGTACATTTATTTTCTCTTTCACAAACACACACAACTCCACATCGACACTGTGAGACCTAGGTCACAGTTCTCTAACTTTACTCTTTTAGCTATGTGGGGCTTACTAACTCCGTCATTCTTAGCTTTCCATCTTTCCTTCTCAATGTCTGTATATATTTTTTAACTTGTTGGCTAAGGCAAAACATGTTTTTGATTTTATAGTTGGAAAAGGGGTTGGGAAATATATTGAAATGGTTCACATATATTTGTGGTGAGTTAGTCTTCTAGCAGCGTTTATAAATTAGGAGTCATTTATACTTCTTTAGCATCTATGATTAAATTTCACTGGTTGAATAACCAGAGGTTTCTCAGGAAAATGCCTCCCAGAGCGGTCTTCCCTTGGGAAAACTCTCAATGCTGTTCAACTTTGGTGGTTTTAAAATATGTGGACTTCAACTCCCAGAATTCCCCAGCTAGTATTGCTGGATTGGGTTGGGTTGGGTTGAGTTTTGGGAGTTGAAGTCCACACACCTTGAAGTGAGAAGTGGAGAAAGACTGCTCTAGGGAAATGTAAGAATTTACATTAAACTACCTGGAATTATCCTTGGTAAGATGGGCAGCCAGGGGTGGGATTCAGCCTGTTTTGATGAACCGGATGCAAATTTTATATCTGGTTCGCCGAACCGGTAGTTGCAAGGACTGGCTGGCCCTAACCACTTTGCCACTCCGCTCCCAGGAGTCTCCATGCAACCTGTTTTGGATGCCATGTAAGTGCAGCATCCCCATGGAGGTTCTGGGAGGGCGAAAAATGGGCTTCCTGGAAGTTCTGAAGTCCAGAAACTGGTACATTTCTGGACTCTGGAGGGTCCCTGGAGCCTGTTTTTGCCCTCCTGGAGGCTTGAGGAAAGCATCGGAATTTGTGGAGAGTGAAAACGACCTTCCACCATGGTGCAGGAGGGCAAGTAGGCCACGCCCACCATGGCCACGCCCACCCAGCAATCAGGCAGAAAACCGGTTACTAAAATTTTTGAATACTACCCCTGTGGGCAGCCAATAAATTTTATAAACAAACAAACAAACAAACAAACAAACAAACATACATTTATAATATACTGGCAAATGAGGAAAGACTGGAGTCCTGGAGATATTGCACATGCATAAAGGTACCTACTGTTCCTGTCCTATTGTTTCCTTTCGTTATATCCAATTAATATAGTTATTAAATACTCGTACTCATATATATGCTTATATATTGTATAGTTATTTCATGCTAATGCTTATATATACTGTGTGACAAATAAATAAATAAATAAATAAATAAATAAATAAATAAATAAATAAATAAATAAATAAATAAATGTGACTTGCGTACTTGTGTCAAGACGTTATGATGTAAGTACTACGAAGGAACCTTTGCGTAATGATGCCATGATATTATGTCATTTCGATGTCAGCATAGCATATTATGGATGCTGCTACCTGGAGATATCTGTAATTTGGTTCTTGATTAGAATCCATCGCATTAGGTAGACTGATGCCTAGTGAGGTGTTTTGTTGTTGTTTTTTTCACAAAAACTGGCAAAATATTTCTAGGCCTCATTGCAGGCTTTGAGGGATTTGCTTCCTGACAGAAGGCTTGCTCACTGAATTGGCCTTGGGTTTTCTTGCTGACAAGAACGAGGATATATTCAGAAAGACCTTCCTTTCGTATGGTAGTCCTCGGCAATCAAAGCCTAAACATATATTTAACGTATTTTTCTCTCACCTTTCCAAATCAATGGATATTTCCTATCTTTTCAAGGTCATGAGAAGCAATTAAGAGTAATGCATCAATGTGCTTATCAAATTTGCATGGCTGCCCATCTCACTCAAAGGGCCTCTGATGGGGTGCAATAAAACCAACAATTAAAAAAGTTCTATGGAGACCACTGAAAACAATTAAAGGTAAAGGTAAAGGTTCCCCCGCACATATGTGCTAGTCGTTCCCGACTCTAGAGGGCGATGCTCATCTCCGTTTCAAAGCCGAAGAGCCAGCGCTGTCCGAAGACGTCTCCGTGGTCATGTGGCCAGCATGACTCAACGCCAAAGGCGCACGGAATGCTGTTACCTTCCCACCGAAAGTGGTCCGTATTTTTCTACTTGCATTTTTTACGTGCTTTCGAACTGCGAGGTTGGCAGAAGCTGTGACAGGTAATAGGAGCTCATCCTGTTACGCGGCACTAGGGATTCGAACCGCTGAACTGCCAACCTTTCAATCAACAAGCCCAGCGTCTTAGCCACTGAGCCACCACATCCCTTATAATCAAAGCCTAAACATATATTTACGATCTTTTCCTCCCACCTTTCCAAATCAATGGATATTTCCTGTCTTTTCAAGGTCCTGAGAAGCAATTAAGTGTAATGAATCAATGCGCTTATCAAATTTGCATGGCTGCCCATCTCACCCAAAGGGCCTCTGGTGGGGTACAATAAAACCAACAATTTAAAAAAAAAGTCTATGGAGACCACTGAAAACAGTTAGATTTACTTTAAAAAAATGAAATTGCAAGAAGGAATTGCATCAGAATGTTACAGAATGTGATGTGGCCAACACAAGAGGTCCCACTTGCTAAGGTATCCTTAGGCCTGTTTGGGGTGGGGGTGGGGAACCACATTGGAAGGGATTTTTGGAAAGTCACAAGATGTGATGGGATGCAATGAGGAGGTGGATCTGCAGGACGGAGTGGGACGCATTTCAGTGGCGTAAGAGGCAACTCAGCCTCAGATATTTTGTGTGAGAGAAAGAGGCTGAAGACAGCCCCTCCTTAATAGTTCAGAGTATATGGTAGATTTTATTTATTTTTTATTTTTATTTATTTTATTAAATTTTTATACCGCCCTTCTCCCGAAGGACTCAGGGCGGTGTACAGCCAGAAATAAAATACAAGATATATACAATTAAAAGGAATTAAAATATAGCAATTACTAAACGGCTGATAGTTAAAAATGAATTTAAAATTTAAAATATTAATAAAACCCCAATATAAAATCAAACTATTATGCCAGTCCCGCTTGAGTAAATAAATATGTTTTTAGCTCACGACGGAAGGTCCGAAGATCAGGCACTTGACGTAGGCCAGGGGGGAGTTCATTCCAGAGCGTCGATGCTCCCACAGAGAAGGCCCTACTCCTGGGGGCCGCCAGCCGACATTGTTTGGCGGACGGCACCCTGAGGAGACCCTCTCTGTGAGAGCATACGGGTCGGTGGGAGGCATACGGTAACAGCAGGTGGTCTCGTAAGTACCCGGGTCCTAAGCCATGGAGCACTTTAAAGGTGGTAACCAGAATCTTGAAGCGCACCCGAAAGACCACAGGAAGCCAGTGCAGACTACGGAGCAGTGGTGGTACGTGGGAGCCTCGAGCGGCTCCCATTACTACTCGCGCAGATAGATGCAGATAGTAGGGCCTTCAGTCTACAAGGTTTTGTCTATAGGTGTGAAACAATGTAAGGTTTATTTTGACAAAATTACCATTTGTCATACTTGGTTTTAGGCATAATATAAAGGTTGGAGCTAATCTTATCCTCAAGGGGGATGGTGTTCTAAAGGGCTTGTCCCCTGGGTTCTCTCAGGTGGAACTCTTTAATAGACAGTCTGCCAGGCCTAAGCAACCAGATCAGCAGGTGAAGTGTTCAAATTGACTACTTTATTGTATTCTGCCTACAGTACAAGAATCTCCCTAGACTGTTCACCTTCCCTTGGGAACAGGTAGATATGGTTTCATGGAAGTTAAGATGGGGTCGGTCCTTGTTCTCTTGCATCTGTTCAACAACTCTAGTCTACCTCCTGGCTTGGATTACTCCTCCTTGCCTGGTTGGGAGTTTTCCAGCAGTTCCTGCATCGTTTATCTCCTGCTAAATGTGATGGACCATATACTATGTCAAGGTGATAATTTAAGAGCTGACCAGCTGATGCAATGAGGGGAATGAGTCAGTGGGGTTTTTTTTGGCTGTTATCCCTTTAACAGCCTGCTAGAGTGTTCGGTCTGTTTGTCGAGTTTCTTCCCTGCTGTAATTGCTGTTTGTTTAAATACTGCTTGTAGCATATTTATGTATAAGGTAAAGGTTCCCCTCGCACATATGTGCTAGTCATTCCCGACTCTAGGGGGCGGCGCTCATCTCCGTTTCAAAGCCAAAGAGCCAGCGCTGTCCGAAGACATCTCCGTGGTCATGTGGCTGGCATGACTCAACGCCAAAGGTGCACGAAACACTGTTCCCTTCCCACCAAAGGTGGTCCCTATTTTTCTACTTGCATTTTTTACCTGCTTTCAAACTGCTAGGTTGGCAGAAGCTGGGACAAGTAAAGGGAGCTCACCCCGTTACATGGCACTAGGGATTCGAACCGCTGAACTGCCAACCTTTCGATCGACAAGCTCAGAGTCTTAGCCAACTGAGCTACGCATCCCATATGTTTATGTATAGTATTCCTATATTCCTATTGTAGATAAAGACCACTATTTGATACAAACCACTGTTGACTGTACTTGCTGTACTCGTGATAGAACTGTGCACACCAGTAGTGGGTTCCAAGTACCTTCGCTACTGGTTTGGAACTGTGAGTGAGCGTGTGCACGTGCTCGCTTCGCTCATGCACAGTGCTTCTGCACATGCGCAGAGCGTCCGTAATGATATCCGGGTAGGTGGGCAGAACCTCCTGCCGCAGCCACTACCGGTTCACCTGAACCGGTGCGAACCGGTAGAAACCCACCACTGGTGCACACTCTGACTTGCTGCTTCTCTCCAGCTCTCCAGTTCTCCAACATACCGTTTCCTGACTCAGCAGTTTCATTTCTAACACGTGTAGCCTTCAAGATCATCATTCCACACCATTGGCTCGGATGGCGAGACCTGGAGTTCAGCATCTGGATGGCTTAATGAGGGGTGTGTGTGTCTCTAAGTAAGGGGCTACTAACTAAGAAATTCAAAAAGTCAGTTTCACAGACGGGTTCTGAATTTGAAGTTAGTCGTCGTACGAACTCCCAACGTTAGATTGTTTAGGATTGTCTCCGAAGCAGCTTAACTAGTTCTGCCAGTCTTTCCATTAATGTCTTCAGTTTCAGAAGAGACCAGCTGTTTCATCAGCAACAAAAGACGGCTTGGCATTTATCCTAATGTGATAACAAAGAGCTTTGCCAGGATGTTCAGGACTGCTTTTTTTTTTTTAAACAAAGTAAACTAGGGAGCCTCCTGAGGAATTGCCTTGGTGCTAAGTCCAGGCTTGCCAAATAAGGAAAGAAGCATTTTAGTGCTCTAGTATGTGTAATTTTTTTTTTTTTGCATGACTCATATTTTGTAGAACAGCTGTCCTTCAAAAGGCATCTACCAGATATATTACACTATGTTGTCAGAAGGCTTCTAGGTAGGGAAGGCTGATGCAGAAATTGATAAACCTTCAATTTCACTTGCAAGTATTAGATTACATGAAAGACTGTAAAGATGTATTCTCATATATCTGTCTGGTTTGGGACAGCAACCAAACCAGGACAAGTACAAACTCCAATGGATAGTTAAAACCAATAGTGGGTTTCACTTATCTTCACTGCTGGTTCGGAACTGTGAGCCTATGCCCATGTGTGTTTGCTTTGCACATGTGCGGTGCTTCTGTGCATGCGTAGAGAATTTGTGATGATGTCCGGGCAGGTGGGTGGAGCCTCCTGCCGCCGCTGCTACCAGTTCTCCTGAACCGGGGCGAACCGATAGAAATCCACCACTGGTTAAAACTGCAGAAAGAACAATTGCAACCAGCTTGCCTTCCATAGAAGACCTGAATATTCCACAGGTTGGAAAGAGGGCTGAGAAAACATCTGCAGACCCCTCACATCCAGGACATAAATTTTTCAACTCCTCCCCTCGGGATGGCGCTGTAGGGCAAAACAACTAGACGCAGAGACAGTTTTTCCCCTCGTGCCATCACTCTGCTGAACGCTTAATTTTCGCAGCTCAGTCTAATGTCTATGTCTATATTTACTCATATAGTATAGCTGTAGGATTATTATTTATCCTTCTTAGTATCTTCTTTACTTCTCCCTTTTATAGGTATTATGATTATTATTACTATTATTCTCTCTGTTGCATTGTGTGTACACTGAGTGTTTCTACACTGGAAACAAATTTCTTGTGTGTCTAGACTTGGCCAGCTCAATTCAATTCAATTCAATCCAATTCAACTCAACTCTTCAGTTCAATTCATCATAGTTCACTGAGGCAAGTGAACATCTGTAGTTTTCTTATCAAGTCAAGGTCATTGAACAAGGTTGCCCCAGGCCTTCCTAGTCTCACTAGCAGCAGTACTATGGTAGCTCAGTGGTTAGACTGCAGCACTGTAGGCAAACTCTGCCCACTACCAGGAGTTCAATCCTGACTGACTCAAGGTTGTTCTATCCTTCCAAGGTCAGTAAAATGAGGACCCATATTATTGGGGGCAATATGCTGATGTTTGTAAGTCATTCAGAGAGTGCTGTAAAGCACTACGGAGCGGTCTTTAAGTCTAGATGCTATTGTTAGTATTCTAGAAAAAGGTTTAGTTAATGCCCCTTGGCAAAGCCAAGCCAATACCGTACATTTTTCAGAATAAAGCTATGGTCTTCCCCCATGGAATGATGTATTTTTTATGGAATGCAGGTTTTCTAAAATGCCTACATCCCTCACTATGCTGTCCATTACTGTGTCTCCATTCCACATGACTGTGTAGTAGGAGATGATCAGGCTGAGCTTGAGGGAGGGATCAAACATGTCATCAGTCCTGAGTTCCTTCATACCCACAAGAGACCTAAGTCCAGCCCAACTTGAATCCGACTGACTCTTATCTACCACCTATTGGCTTTGTAGTTGTGGTTCTTTTAGAGCAGGGGTGTCAAACTCAAGGCCCGTGGTCTGGATGCGTCCCATGATGTGGTCGGATCTGGCCCACAGGTCTATCCTGATCTACCCAGTGTGGAGAGGAAAGATCAAGCCAACGTAGCTTCAACCTGGTCTACCCAATGCAAAGAGGAAACATGGCAGCAGTTTGGGGAGTGACATCAAGCTGGCCACGCCCACCCACTTGGCCACACCCACCCAGTTATCCATGCCCCCCCTGTCCGAGATCAACCACAGCCCTGATGCGGCCCTCAATGAAATTGAGTTTGACACCCCTGTTTTAGAGACCTTCGGTTTGCAACAAATCCTGATATTCATTTGAACTGCCTGGGTTTCCCGATTTCCACACTTGACAGACAAAATGGTAATGGCGAAATACTTATTGAAGTGATCTCATGAATCTGGATTGGATTGCGTCCCAAAAATCAAGAGACACCAAGACGACCTGGATTTAAAAATCCATTCCTTATTCCAGAGTACTCAAAAATGAATGATTAGGCAGGTGATTTCGCTGTTTATGGTATGGTTCTCTATTCTTTTCAGCAGGGATTTTTTTTGAGGGGGGGGGAAACGAGGAACAAGTGAAAGCGATTCCAAAGAAAACACTGAATTACACCTGTACCCCATTAGATTATAAATACCAGCAGAGGAAAAAATGACTAAAATTACAACCCAGACTCTGGGTCCATGTTTCAGTGCAAATTTTTTTCTTGCTAACACATTCCTTTCTTTTAACAACTAGAACCAAATGAGTATCATAACACATAAATAATGCTCCCTTGATAAAGGACGGCAATAAAATGGGAAGGGAAGCCTTATAGATCAACTGCAAACTCTTCAAAGAAGACCCCCGAGGGGTTTCAAATATGACCGATGCATTAAATTGTTAATTGTCCAAATCTTTCTCTCTCTCTCTCTCTTTTTTTTTTTCAGGAGGGAGAATTTAACTGGACGACGTTATAACGTGTAGTTTAATGTCTTTTGACAACTTTGGAAAAGTTTTTGGTTTTTGGTTTTTTTTAAATTCACTGTATGGGAAACTTGAGGACAAGAAGGAAGCGCTCCGTTCTGAAGTGAAAGGCTGATCTTTTTACAGTTCTGTTACGAAAATACTTTGTTGCTCTGCAGGGAACATGTGGCTATCCAGATGTGGCTGGACTCTGAGTTTCATCAGTACGCATAGTGCTGAGGAACGATGGGATCCTGTTTCCTGTAATTTTTGGATCCTGCAAAGCTATATTTCAGGGCTAAGGTGAACTCCCTCTCTCTTGCTTTCTTGCCTGGTGGCTTAACCAGGGGTGGTATACACTTACCTTCATTAAAGGTAAAGGTACCTCGCACTTATGTGCTAGTTGTTCCCAACTCTAGGGGGTGGTGCTCACCTCCGTTTCAAAGCCAAAGAGCCAGCGCTGTCTGAAGACATCTCCATGGTCATGTGGCTGGCATGACTCAACGTCAAAGACACACAGAATGCTGTTACCTTCCCACCAAAGGTGGTCCCTATTTTTCTACTTGCATTTTTACGTGCTTTCGAACTGCTAGGTTGGTAGAAGCTGAGACACGTAGCGGGAGCTCACCCTGTTACGCGGCACTAGGGATTCGAACTACTGAACTGCCGACCTTTCGATTGACAAGCTCAGAGTCTTAGCCAACTGAGCCACTGCGTCCCACTCTTATCTTCATTACTGGTTCGCAAATGTGAGCGTGCGCACAGGACATTCTGCGCATGCGCAGGACCTTCCATGTGTGCGCAGAGCATAAAAAACGGGATATGATGACATGCGGGTGGGTGGGCAGAGCCTCCTGACGCCGCCGATACCAGTTTGCCCAAACTGGATAAATCCGGCTGAATACCACCACTGGCCTTAACCACTAAACCAAACTGACTTTCAGTGAAGCATTGAGAAAGGCCTTCCTTCTCTATGAAACCTCAGTCTCGGGTAAGTAGATCGTATATTTTGCCTAATCCATCCCATATTGTATTTTTAACTGGCATGAGCCTCTCCCAGTATGAAGAAATCATATGGCTATGGCACGGAGGAGATAAATTAGATTATATGTACCCTGTCTGCTGTGCGAGAGACAGGTTGGCAGTTGTTAGCAGAAGAGTTTCATCTATGCCGGTCGCTGAAGTTTCAGCAAGCTGAGTTCACGGAGGTTAATTCCTTATCATCTGCTCCTGGAACATGTTATCATATAATCCTTCAGATAATTATGTCTATATGTAGCATAGTGTTCTGTTTCCCTCTCCCAATACTCCCAACAAAAAGTCAGTCAAAGGCCTTCTTTTCAAGTTTATTTACATTTGGCTGGATTCCTTCTGGCACAGAGATGTTCTGGCCACGTCTACCCACGCGCCTGCCAAGTCTCTGGAGATAACTAGGAAATTATAGATAAGGCAAGAGTCACTCACGAATATATTCTTCCCTCCATTGAAACAGTATGCCCGCGCAAATTCACCGCTTTGTCCAAGACAAAAAGCTAGGAAGCTCCGCCTCCTGCTTTATAGCCCCTGTGGGTGTCACTCCATGACTCATCATTCTTTGACCTTGTCCCAATGCCTCCTCTGCTGCGTGCGCCGGTCATGTCTGCGCAGTCTCGCATCAAGCCAAGATTGTTCTTGGGGCGTTGCCAAATCAGAAGGCCTGGGGGAATCAGGCCTTGCCAGCCCCTCCTCCTCCTCCTGGGTGGGTGCCAGGGAGGGAGAGGGCCCAGGGGAAGCAGGCCTTGCCAGCTCCTCCTCCTCACTCTCTGAATCCTCCTCTTCCAGGAGTCCGGGAACCTGGGTCACAACACATAGTTTGGAGACAATCTAGTGCAGGGGTGTCAAACTCAAGGCCCAGGGGCCAGATTTGGCCCATGGGGTGCTTAGATCTGGCCCGCGGGGTCACCCTGGAAATAGCAAAGGACTGGCCCGCGGTGCCTCTGCCAGAGAAAATGGAGGTCAGGAGGGTCCCCCCGAGCTCCATTTTCGCTGGCAGAGGGTTGCAGGAGGCTGTCATAGCCCAAAATGGAGCTCGGGAGCCCATTTTCGCTAGCAGAGCGCTTGGGCCTCCACAGATGCCCCCAAGACAAGTGACGCTGAGGTGGCCACGCCCACCCTGGCCACAGCCACTCCGCCACCCTGAGGTCAAACACAACCCTGATCTGACCTTCAATGAAATCGACTTTGACACCCCTGATGTAGTGTGATTGCAGAACTTCAGTCCTGGATAAAAGGACCTCAGCCTCTCCCGTTCAAACTCATCAGAGAATGTACAACTTGTCAGCAGTCTGGACTCCCACATATTTGGTTAACTTTTGACTAAGTTAAATTCAATTAAAATGTTCACGACTTATCCAGTAAGCCTAGGATTAATTTCATGTCTCTGAAACTTTTTTTTTGTTTCACGTGGGCTTGTGCGTTTGAAAAGAACACAAAAGAACAGGTGGTCCTTGACTTACGACCAAAATTGAGCCCAGCATTTCGGTTTCGAGTCTTCAATCTCCCCAGCTGAGTTGGGAGGCCTTGAGAACAATCCCCAACATATCTGAAGGGTAACCATTTGCAGAAGGCTGATATTTTAGAGCCACAGCAGACCTCGATGTCACATCAAGGATAGGTGCAAAATGAAATCCTCTATAACTGTCTGGTTTGGCTCTGCAACCCAACAAGAAAGACACTGATGCGCCAACTCAGGAAGCTCAAACTGCCCAAGGAGCTGCTGATCCAGTTATACAGAGGAATTATTGAGTCTGTCATTTGCACCTCTATAACTGTCTGGTTTGGTTCTGCAACCCAACAAGAAAGACACAGACTTCAGAGGATCATTAGAACTGCAGAAAAAATAATTGCTACCAACCTGCCTTCCATTGAGGACCTGTATACTGCACGAGTCAAAAAGAGGACTGTGAAAATATTTAGAGACCCCTCACATCCTGGACATAAACTGATTCAACTCTTACTGTCAAAACGACGCTATAGAGCACTGCACACCAGAACAACTAGACACAAGAACAGTTTTTTCCCAAATGCCATCACTTTGCTAAACAATTAATTCCCTCAACACTATCAAACTACTAAGTCTGCATTACTATTAATCTTCTCATCGTTCCTATCACTCATCTCCTTCCACTTATGACTGTATGACTGTAACCTTGTTGCTGATATCCTTACGATTATATTAACTGTTTCCTATTATGATTTGATTGCTTATTTGTTCCCTATGACTATCATTAAGTGTTGTACCTTATAGTTCTTGACAAATGTATCTTGTCTTTTTATGTACACATATGCACCGAAGGCGAATTCCTTGTGTGCCCAATCACACTTGGCCAATAAAGAATTTTATTCTATTCTAAACAGCCAGAAATTCTTAAACTACCCAGACAGATGATTCCAATGAGAAGAGGCCAAAATTCAGTCTGACGGTTATTAATGTAGCATCAACGGGATGAAACTTACGGACCAGAATTTGACACTAAAAAATACTGTAAAATCTCCATTTCCTCCCCACTCCAGGGGAAGGGTACTGCAAAATCCCCATTTCCTTCCAATCAGCTGGGACTTGGGAGGCAGAGAATAGATGGGGTCAGGGCCAGCCAGAATTTTTACTACCGGTTCTCTGAACTACTCAAAATTTCCACTACCGGTTCTACAGAACTTGTCAGAACCTGCTGAAACCCACCTCTGGTCTGTGTGTAACGTGGAGACAGTATTGAAACAGGGGGAGGGGTGGGTTCCTGTTTTCAGCATGCTTAATTCTTATCTACTAAGCCTTAATTCTCATATGTGGTTCCTCCTTTATTACACAGCCTAATCAAATCTAAGATATTTAGGCCGCAAAGAAAAATATTCATCTGGCTCTGGATCACGTACTGGAGGGCAGCTTCATTGCAAGAATCTAGAATTTGCTATAAAATTCAGCCCCGTGACCTATACAGCCATCTTACCTGCAAGCCACAGAAAGCTTATAGAAATTGGATGGCTTTTCTAAATTAAAGGGCAACGGAGTTAGCTCCACAAAGAGGAAATATTTTTTTCCCCCCAAAAAAAATTGTCATGAAGAGAGAGCAGGGGCCTTGCAATAATTCCCACTCCCCAACTTTGTGGTCTGAATTTAAAATGAGAGTTCAGAGTAAACAGAATAAAATCCCCCAAATGAAGTGAATGTTAGAATCACAGCTCCAGCTAGTTTTATCTAGGGTTAATTGTCCGGAGTTTTGGAAATCGCTCTGGTTTTAGAATATCCTTTCAGCAGGTACAGTTTTGCATCAGGTAAGCATGTTTTAGAGCAAAAGAAAATATCCTGAAACTAAACAAGAGTTTTAATACATGACGATACCAGGCTAACCTTATCTGGGCCAAAAAAAAACCCTAAAAATTGGTTTGGATTTGGGATGGGAGATCTCCAGAGAATTCCATGCAGGGGTGAAATGCTCCCGGTTCGGACTGGATCGCCTGATCTGGTAGCGATGGCGGTGAGTGGTTCGGAGAACCACTAGCAAAAATCCCTGCCGCCCCCCACCCCCCACCCCAGCTGAGCTGCGCGATCATCAGAGTTTTTTTTTTTAATTTTAAAAGTATTTTAAAAGTTAAAAGTTAAAAAAAGCTTCTGATGATCACGTGGCTCAGCTGGGATTGTCAGAACCCTTTAAAAGCATGTTTTCTACAAGCTCTTCGACCAAAGAGGTTGTTAAAAAATGCTTTAAAAAGGTTCTGATGGTCAGGCAACTCAGCTGGGATCGTCAGAATCCTTTAAAAACTTTTTTTTCCTCCGGCAATCCCAGCTGAGTTGCCTGATCATCACAGGCTTTTAAAAGCATTTTTTTACAACCTCTTCAGCCAAACAGGTTGTAGAAAAAATGCTTTTAAAAGTTAAAAAAAAATTGGCCATGCCCACCCAGTCACATTACCCCCACCACCACTGAGCCACGCCCACAGAACCGGTAGTAACAAATTTTACATTTCACCCCTGATTCCATGTCTATAGTAAAGATAGGGAAGGAGATGGACAGGCAAGCAGGCAGGCAGAGACATTTTGTGGCAAGGTGTGGAGCAAATGAATGAATGAATGATTGAAAATAGATGGCTAAAGAGATGATCAGACAGACAGACAGATAGTCAGATGAGGGGGAGGTATATATATATATATATACACACATACACACACACACACATATAGGGAGGGAGGGAGGAGGTGGGGAGGGAGGGAGATGCGATTGCTCAGTGGTTAAAGATGCCCAGGTTCAAGACCCAAGTGCTGAGTGAGAGGGTGAGCTCCCATTACTTGCCCCAGCTGCTCACCTAGCAGTTCAAAAGCATGCAAATGTGAGTAGATAAACAGGTACCACTTTGGAGGGAAGTGTGTGCCTTGGCATATAGTCATGCTGGCCACGTGACCATGGAAGTGTCTTTGGATAACGCTGACTCCCTCGGCTAAGAAACAGAAATGAGCACTGCTCCCTAGATTCGGACATGACTGGAGAGGGGAAACCAGCAGTGAAATGCTCCCAGCTCTATCCGGCTCGCGGAAGCCGGTAGCGCTGGCGGCAGGTGGTTCTTAGAGCCGGTAGCGGTGGTGGCGGGAGGCTCTGCCCCCCACAACTGGGATGTCATCACATCCCGATTTTGACCATCTGCGCACGTGCAGAAGGCTTTGCGCATGCACAGATGATAGGTAGGACAGGTAAGTACATTTTTAACCCTGGGGGAAACCTTTACATTTATCTTCAGATAAATAGAGAGAGAGAGAAAGACAGACAGAAGTAGTCCTTGATTTATGGCCATTCGTTTTTCGACAGCCAAAATTACAATGGCACTGAAAGGTCTTCGCATTTATGAACATGGCAGCATCCCAGGGTCACGTGATTGCCATCTGTGATCTTCCCAGCCAGCTTCCGACCAGCAAAGCTAACAAGGGAAGATTCACTTAGCAACCGCATGCCTCATTTAAGAACTGCAGGGATTCACTTCACAACCAAGGTCTTAAAATTGGGCATCGCACACTTCACCAACACCTGGCTTAGCAATAGAAATTCGGGTCCCAATTGTGCTTTTAAGTTGAGGACTACCTGGAGATAGAAAAACAGCCCGAAAGACAGACAAGCTGAGAAAACTATAAGGTTGTGTTCACGAAATCAGTTGAGTGTCTTTCAAAGGAGAATCTCCTCTTTTTATTTTTAAACAAAGAGGTGAGCCTGCAGTCCATATGTTACCTTTTGACTTCAATAATCCCTGTCTATCTCTCTCTCTCTGTGTGTCTCTCTCTCTGTGTGTGTTTCTCTCTCTCTCTTTATCTCTCTGTCTCTCTGGGTCTCTCTTTCTCTCTGTCTCTGTCTAGCTGTCTCTCTCTCTGTGTCTCTTGTCTGTCTCTCTCCGTGTCTCTCTCTGTCTGCCTCTCTCTTTCTAATCTGTCTCTCTGTCTCTGTCTCTCTCTGTCTCTCTCTCTCTCTAGTCTGTCTCTCTGCCTCTGTCTCTCTGTCTCTCTCTCTCTGCCTCTCTAGTCTGTCTCTCTGGGTCTCTTTGTCTCTGTCTCTCTCTCTCTGCCTCTCTCTTTCTAGTCTGTCTCTGTGTCTCTGTCTCTGTCTGCCTCTCTCTCTCTGTCTAGTCTGTCTCTCTCTGCCTCTCTGCCTCTATCTCTTTTTCTCTGCATATCTATTTGTGTGTATCAGCACAAGGGAGAAAACCCACAATTAAACGCATATTTGTTTCTGTGCAACTGATGAATCGATTATGAGCCATCCAGTTGATGTTGAGTCGTGATGTCCACATAGATTTTCTCCGCAATGATTTCCTTTTCTCTTAACTTCCCCTAAACTTTCAAGAACTATTTTCTCATAAGCATTGGGGTGGTGTGAAGCTTGTGGGACTCGGAGAGGTTGCTTGTGCAGCTGTAGGAATGTGCTGCGGTTACCGGGAACATTTGTGGTTTTTTTAAAATAAAGGTTAAACTTGGTTTTCAACATTGCTTTTCTGTTGCTTGGGAGTTACGTCGTCTAACAGATAGCTAGCTATACAGCTAGTCCTCAACTTACGACAACAATGGAGATAAAAATTTCTGCTGCTAAGCGAGACAGTTGTGAAGGGAGTCTTGCCTCATTTTAAAGGGTGGAAGATCTGTGGGGTCCTTGATGCTCTCTGAGCTTGCTTGTCTTCTAGCTGACATTTCATTACCAGCAAACCCCACTACATACTAGCGCTGATGATGTTATCTACAAGGGTTGGCTGCTGGAAGTTCTCAGGGGTTCGGGAAAACCTCTAGCTAAGATTCTGTGCAGTTTGGAGAACCTCCAAATCCCAGTCCTGGCTGGTCCTGCCCACCCCATCCTGCTCCTCCCAGGAGTCCCCACACAGCCCGTTTTGGATGCAGGTAAGTGCAGGGCGCACACGTGTGTGTGTGTTGTTGCATGTATCCAGTGTTCACAGAGAACTCACACCAAACAAGACTTTGTTCTGAGTATCCAGACTAAATTTACTTAAGTTTTTTCCCCTCTTTTTGCTGAGATTCAAAACACACGCAGGGAAACCGGACAGAGCAACAACCACCTGCAGAGCAAGAAAAGTTATTGAGTCTCCCTCACAGAGCATAAGGACCCTTGGTCTACGCATTTCCTCAACCTGATGTACGTCCAATGGGTTGGATGAACCACCAATAAATGTAAAAATCCAAGCCAAAGAGCAGGGGAACAGGGGAGCCAAGGAGTAGGGGAACCTGAAGTACGTCCAGTGGGTTGGATGAACCGCCAATAAATGTAAAAAGCCGAGCCAAAGAGCAGGGGATTGTGGGCATTTCTCAAACGATGAGGGGAAATGCCAGCTTGTGAAAACCTGGCCTACATTTTGTCTTCTAACCTAATCCGGTGGTGTCAAACTCAAGGCCTGTGGGCTGGATCCATCCTGCAGGGTGTTTAGATCTGGCCTGCAGTGCCAACTTAGAAACAGTGAAGGACTGGCCAATGATACTCCTGCCGAGCTCCATTTTTGCTGGCAGAGTGTTGCAGGAGGCCGTCGCAGCCGAAAACGGAGCTTGGGAGCCCGTTTTCATTGGCAGAGCGCTTGGGCTACCACAGGTGTCACAGGTGTCAAGAGTGACATTGAGCTAGCCACACCCACCCCAGCCCCCAAGGTCAAACACAACCCTGATTCAGTGGTGGTATTCAGCCGGTTCTATCCAGTTTGGACGAACCAGTAGCGGCAGCTGTGGGAGGCTCCGCCCACCTGCCCAGACGTCATCACATCTCGTTTTTGATGCTCTACGCATATGTAGGAGGTCCTGCACAAGTGCAGAGGTGTCACGCGCACACTCACATTTGCAAATGGGTATCTAAGGTAAGTCAATACCACCCCTGCCCTGATGCATCCCTCAATGAAATCGAGTTTGACACCCCTGTCCTAATCGGAAATTTGCCTAGAAAAAAGGCGGCATCTGAATGGAGGCAAGGAAGGGAATAAACACAATTCCCCCCACCCCCCCTTGAAGTCATGACTCATATCCCCTGCTTTGCATGCAAGGAACATACTCGCCGCTGCCGTGTTTTAATTTCAGTCCGACCCCAGCTGAATTTGGCTTTTGCGCGAAGCGGCATGACATTTAATGCTTGGGTGTTGAGGCACTCGGGAACAGCCAAAGTAAGAAGCCAGTTGGGCAGGGGTGAAATTTATTTATTTATTTACATTTATATCCCGCCCTTCTCCGAAGACTCAGGGCGGCTTACATTGTGTAAGGCAATAGTCTCATTCTATCTGTATATTTTATATACAAAGTCAACTTATTGCCCCCCCAACAATCTGGGTCCTCATTTTACCTACCTTATAAAGGATGGAAAGCTGAGTCAACCTTGGGCCTGGTGGGACTAGTTGCTCCCGTTCGGACTAGTTCGGCCAAACCGGTAGCAATGGCGGTGCGAGGCTCCGCCCACCCTCTCGGTCGTCATTAAAACCAGGAAGTAACCTCTCCGCATGCGCAGAGGGTCCACGCACGCAGGCGGCGTGTGCACTTCCGAACCGGTTGGGAAAGAAAGTATATTTCACCCCTGCAGTTGGGGCTTAATGAACTCCTTCGAATTCCAGATTTGCTGGCTCAGCCACACTGCCAAGATATAGCGCAAGCGTGGATGTGTGTTTGGCTCCTACCGCTTACCTGAATGTGTCAGAGAGAATCGCTCTGCTGACACAGTAATGAGAAATGAGTCTCTGCAAGCCCTTGGCTAGCGAGACGTGGAAGGGAACACCTTCCAAAATCGGGAGAACACTGCAGGGATGTTAAAAGTGTGTCCTGAATTCCTCTTTAATCTCGATACAACAAACAGAAGCAATTAAGGGAGAGAACACAAAGAGGGTGTTGTCCTATCGGTGCCCTACTTTCGGCTTCGAAGACAAAACTTTGCCGGAGAACATCTTAGCTGCTGCTCAAAGTGTTCAGCTGCTTCAAGCTCAAGACAGGCATGGAAAAAAAAAACGACAGTACGTTGCAGTCCTCGACTTACAACCGTTCGTTTAGTGACCATTCGAAGTGACAAGTGGCAATGAAAAAAGTGATGAAGGACTGTTTTTCAGTCGCCGCTTACGACTGTTACAGCGTCCCCATCAGAGGTGGTGTTCACTTACCTTCCTTATTGGTTCGCAAATGTGCGCATGTGCAGGGCCCCGAAATATTCTGCGCATGTGCAGAGCCTCGAAAAAGTGGAAAAATGGGATGTCATGACATCCGCACTGGTGGGCGGGGAATTCCGCAGTCACCCCTACCAGTTTGTCTGAACCGGATAGAACCAGCTGAATACCATCATTGGTCCCCATGGTCAAAATTCAGATGCTTGGCAGCTGGCTAATATTTATGGCGGTGTTGTGTCTCATCCGATCTCACCACCACAGCCGGGGTCTACTTATCTGCTTCCGAATGCTGAAGAATGTCCTAGCATGCCTCCTGGCCCCAGCCCTGGCTCCATGCCCAGACAGGCTGAAGAGGAGCGAGTATCTCCAGCCCCCAGCTCTGGCTCCATGCCCAGGCAAACGGAGCAACTAGACCCTTACCCCTCCTCCACAGCATGTGAGCCTGAGGAAGGTCTATTACCAACAGCTGCCGATTGGAGTGACCCTCGCTTCAGAAGAATTGATAGGCGGCGGCGTCAGAAGGAAGGGAGGGGCAGGCCTGGATAAGTGCTGAGTCATGGAGCCACACCCCATGGCCTATATAAAGGACCAGCTTTCTGGCATTCTCTGAGTCAGGCAAAGTCTAAACATATCTTGCTGAAGTCACTTTCTGGTCTCCTGCCTGCCCTGAGGACTTTGCTAGGACTTTGGCAGAGCTGCAGAGGCACGCCTGATTCGGATTTCCCTGACCCGGCCGTCAGCGGAGGAGTGGGACACGACAGGCGGTTGCAGTGTCCAGGGGTCATGCAATCCCATTTTGCGACCTTCTGACAAGCCAAATAAGTTCAGAAGTCAGGGTCACTTAACGACTGTGTTACTAAATTAACCACTGCAGTGATTCACTCAATGATTACATGCGGGCGGGTGGACAGAGCCTCCCACAGTCGCCGCTAGCAGTTCGTGCAATCCAGAGAGAATCGGCTGAATCCCACCACTGCCACGGGCCGGATCTGGTCCAAGGGGTGCTTAGTTCTGGCCCATGCAAGGGTTGCAGGAGGGCGTCGCAGCCAAAAACGGAGCTCGGAAGCCCGTTCTCACTGGCAGAGCGGTCGGTCCACCACAGGCACCCTCGACACAAGTGACGTCGAGCTGGCCACGCCCAGCCTGGCCCTGCCCCACCCACCCCACCGCAGTCAAACACAATGAAATCAAGTTTGACACCCCTGTACTAAATCTTACTATTATGGATGCATTGATTCCGTAAGTGCCGCGGTGGCCTACCGACTGACCTTCAGAAAGCTAAAGGACCAGATGACTGCAAAGAAAATACATGCTTCCATTTCCCCACCATTCAGTCAGAACTGAAGAAGCTTCTCGGATGAGAACTGAAACCTCTTCAAGGAAAAAAAAAACAACCCAAGAAAGCCTAATTGCCTTTTGGAAAAGCACCCTTGAGATAAGGATTCTAATATGTCTACAAGCAGTTGAGATTTCCAACGTGGGCAGAAGATGACTCACCAACCTCAGATCGCTGCGCCTGGGGAAAAGTTTCTTTTTTCCGCTGAAATAGACATCGAATTCATCCACCTTCAAACGATGGGCATAATCAATATAGGCAGAGACCTCCTGGCCGCGGGCATTTCGATCACGAATGAAGATTATGGACTAGAGGCAAAAGGGAAAAGGGTTACAGTACTCAAGAGTCCCTAAAAAATAGGCTTGCGCCATTTTTGTAGGTTCTTTGCAAAATCAGGATTTCAGTCGTTCTGTCTTTCCATCATTCTGGTTTCTGTTAAAAACGGCACCGCTAGCGGCAGCCTTGGTGAAATGCTCTCTAGTAGTTCTGATGTTTTCTTAGACACAAAGTTAGTTTCTCTCCCTGTGCCATCTACTCTGCTGAACTCTTTTTTTTAATTTTCAAAAAAACTTTATTAACATTTAAAATATTAAAATACAAATAGGAATAAAAATACATCTATAACACAAATACATCCGTAACAATTCTACAATTCAACGTCAATCTGACAGTACACAATTCATATATTCCCAAATATTCCTGTTTAGTCAAACATATGTAAATACAATTCATGTCTTATTTTGTTCTATACATTTCCAGTTTTTAATTTCCATCCATTGATGGAAGCTTTTTTCCCAAGCTGAGTAGTGTTCCGAGTCTTCCTTATTATTTAATTCTATAGTAAATTTGTCCATTTCTGCACATTCAAAAATTTTCTGGATCATTACACAGTCTGTTGGTATAGTGGGCATTTTCCAAACTTGTGCGACTACAATTCTCGCTGCTGTAATAATATGGATAATCAGGTATTTAATTCTTTTCCTTTAATGATCCGCAGAAGAAACAATTCAGGTTTCAATTCTATTTGATAAATGCGTAATTTCTTTTAACCATTTTTGTATTTTGATCCAGTATTTTTTGACTTCTGGGCAAAGCCACCATACATAGACACTCCGCTGAACTCTTAATTCCCATAGCACTGTCTCATTTCTGAGCTTTTCTCATACTCTCATCTTCCCCACTATCTTCTCGTATTGTTTTTTTCTGTTTTATCAAGTGTTATTTTTTAAATTATGATTAATGATTGTAATTATGATTTATGATCTACGACCTATTAGTTGCTGTTTATATGTACACCATGAGCTTATGCACTGGAGACAAATTCCTTTTGTGTTCAATCACACTTGGCCAATAAAGAACTATTCTATTCTATTCTATTCTATTCTATTCTATTCTATTCTATTCTATTCTATTCTATTCTATTCTATTCTATTCCATTCCATTCCATTCCACTCCACCCTACCCTACCCATCCCATCCCATCCCACCCCATCCTATCCCTCCCTACCCTACCCTACCCTATCTTATCCCTTCCTACCCTACGCTAATCCTCGCTACCCTACCCTACCCTACCCTACCCTACCCCATCCTATCCTATCCTATCCTATCCCTCCCTTCCTCCCTTTCCCTCCCCTCCCCTCCCCTCCCCTATCCTATCCTATCCTATCCTATCCTATCCTATCCTATCCTATCCTATCCTATCCTATCCTATCCTATCCTATCCTATCCTATCCTATCCATCCCTATCCTGGCATTCTATACAACACCAGCTTTTCAAACATTGCTGGTAACATATACCTTAAACAGAATTTATGATAGTGGTAGCTGGCTGTTGGCTCTGAAACGAAATCAAGGAAGATTATGTGTTTCGAGAAAATCAAAAGCCACTTTCTGGCTCCTACTTTAAAATAGACTTTGGTTTGTCATTGACATATCAAGATCAGGAAGAGGCAAAACTGGAAGGCATATTGAATGTGAGCAAGGAGGGAGCCCTGGTGACCTCATAAAAAGAAGAGTTACACAGGTCTTTTCTATTTACCAGCATGGAAAAAAGGCAGAAGGTTCCTATCAAAACAGCTGTCAATCAATCAATCAACGAGTTTCTAGAGTTAAAACCCAGCAATGTCTCTTCCTTTCCAACTGCTGCATGAATCCACTCAAAAGAAGAAAATCTGAGCCTCTATAAAATCATTTTTGCAGGGGAAAAGAAAATTATTTTCTCTTCATGGGTCAAAATGGAAGTACAGGACATATTGTAGCTATGAGGAGTTAAACATCATGCTATAAATCCATGAACCATTGATTCACGATATCTTTTTCCTATTTAAAAAAAGAAGAAATTAACAATAACCATCCTAAATTATGTGGGATGTTCCTATGTTTTAAAAAGTGAGCAAAGCAGGTGCTGTCTTATGTAGATCATAAAGGACATCTTTCAATTATCCTATGATTATAAAATTAATTTCCTAAAGCAGGTGCTTTCACACAGACCTGCCATGTGGAAAACGACAATTCTCTGTGCCATCTGTCTGGTAAATTCGCTACTTTCATTTTTCTCACAATGTATAGTAGTGGCCAAAATTGTGGAAACCTTTTGGGGAAAGTGTATTTTTGAGGTTTGATGGCTAATAACACCACTTTTTTTTTTTGGAGTAGTACCATAAAATTACAAATCAATGGAAAGATAATTTAATCAAGAATGTAATGCTTTTCAACCTTCGTTTGAGAGATAAAAGTGGCTTTTTTTGACAGTGAGAACAATTAATCAGTGGAACTACTTGCCTCCAGAAGCTGTAAATGCTCTGACACTGGAAGTTTTTTTTTTTTATAAAAAAAATTTATTTTTACATTTATAACCAACAACTCATCCAATGTACAGTCATATACAATTAGTCGGGCTTGCCCAGTCACCACCCCCTCCTTTTAAATCTCTTCCCTCGTCTACCTTCTTCTACTTTCCAGACCTTCCTCCCCTTCTCTTATCTACATCCTCTCCTCCCTCCACCCTATACCTTCCTTCTCCCTCTTCTACCCCTCTTCCTTCCTCTTCTCCCTCTTCTCCCCCTCTTCTCCTCTTTCCTACCTCCTACTCTCTCCTCTTTTCTCCCTGCCCACCATTCTAAAATGGTAGCTGGGCAGACCCGACCCTACATTAATTATATTTATACATCTTCAATAATCCCTGTACATTAACCATCACTCCATCCTCTACCATCAACACACACCCCCAATTCCCCTCCCTCTTACACCCCCCCCCCGAATTCCCAGAACAAAATGCAGGGTATAAGTTTTTAAGAAGAGAGTGGACAGCCATTTGTCTGAAATGGTATATAGGGTTTCTTGCCTGAGCAGGGGGTTGGACTAGAAGACCTCCAAGGTCCCTTCCAACTCTGTTATTCTAATCTATTCTAACACTTTAGTGATTTTATTTTCAATTTAAAAAATACTTTAATTTAACTTATTCTGCCTCCCCACCCCATAGCCCCTGCCACCTTGCAAGGAAATGGCCAACCGTCTCAGAAATGATTCACTCTACGTTTGAGGAACAGACGTCTGAAGTCCCATTCTCTGTGCAAATTCACTAATATGGATTCTTGGGCTGGGTCAAGGATATGATTAATCTCTGCTCCAAGTTCCTTAAAGCAATTATGTCCGAACAAAAGTAACACAACGAACTTTCTCAAAAAAGCTGTTTTTCCTCTCTCTGCCCTGAAAAATCCCCTTCAGAAATGCGTGCAAGTTGGCCCACCATAATGTCCCCGACGATGGAACGCAATTAAAGTGCTATTGAAAGAAAACAGATTTCCCCCAGAATTGCTAGAGAAAAGAACAGTTTGGTTTTTCTGAAAGCAGGAACACTCAGCTTTGCTATTTTGCTGCTTGGAAATACATTAAAAACATGGAAGTGTTGGAAGAAATATCCATCTGGTTCAGTTCCAAGCCGGGAGAAAGACACTGGAAACACGGAGGCTGATTGGAAAGATGGTTTGATGATGAAGCAGAACCACCAAGCACATGGTTCTCTCGTGCAGTTGAACACATGGGCGTTAAGAATGCGGTGTATGCATTCTCTTTGCAGATGATGTTAAACTATTTGTTGTGCCTCGTCTTCCCTCCTCTCCTCAGCCGGGCCCCTCCCGTCTCCTCCCGGGCCTGCTATCTGAGTCTGATAACGAAGATGAACGATGTCAGGAATGAACAAACAAACCTCACTGATGCGGCGTGTGTTCCTTTGGCTCAGCCATCAGAGGAAGAACCACGGATTGGAATTGCTCGGGCCTACGCCTTCTGACCCCTCCCTTTCTCAAACAGCAGAAAACCATTCAAAGTGGGAAGATCCTCGCTTCCGGAGATCTGAGAGGCGACGTCAGCAGAAGGAAGGGAGGGGCAGGACCTGGATAAGTGCTGAGTCATGGAGCCACACCCCACAGCCTATATAAAGGACTTGCTTGAGTCAAGCAACTTTGAGTCAAGCAAAGTCTCATTTAGTTTGCTGAAGTCACAACTTGGATTCCTGCCTGCCCCGAGAAATCTGAAAGGAATTTGGCAAAGCTGCAGAGGCTTTGTGGCCACACTTGATACGGACTTCCTAGACCTGGTCGTCGGAGGGGAAGTGGGACACGACACTATTCAACACCACTGACAATGCTACTACTCTACAAAAAGACCTTGACTATGTATCAGAATGGTCAAACAATTGGCAGCTCCAAATCTCAACCAACAAATGCTCTGTCTTACACATTGGCAAAAAAATAAATCAGAACACAAAATACAAGCTGGATGGATACAACCTAACAGACAACTCTGACTCTGTCAAAGACCTTGGAGTACTCATCTCAAATGATCTAAGTGCCAGAGCTCACTGTAACAGCATTGCTAAAAAAAAAAAAGCATTAAGAGTTGTTAACCTAATCTTGCATAGTTTCTTCTCCCGTAATATTGAACTGCAAACTAGAGCATACAAAACTTTTGCCAGGCCAATTCTTGAATACAGCTCATCTGTCTGGAACCCGCACTGCATATCAGACACTAATACAATTGAACGAGTCCAGAGATATTTCAGAAGAAGAGTCCTCCACTCCTCTACTCGCAACAAAATATCTTATGCCACCAGACTCGAAATTTTGGGCTTAGACAACTTAGAACTACGCCGTCTTCGGTCTGACCTAAGCATAGCTCATAAAATCATCTGCTACAATGTCCTACCAGCCAATGAAGACTTCAGCTTCAACCAAAACAATAAAAGAGCACACAATAGATACAAACTCATGGTAAACTGATCCAAACTAGATTGCAGAAAATACGACTTCGGTAACAGAGTTGTAAATGCCTGGAATGCACTCCCTGACTCTGTGGTTTCTTCCCCAAATCCCCAAAACTTTTACCTTAGACTGTCTACTGTAGACCTCATCCCATTCCTAAGAGGACCATAAGGGGCGTGCATAAGTGCACCAGCGTGCCTAATGTTTTCTTTTATTCATACCCTTTACATGTGTTTATGTTTACACTGTCATAAAATACATGCTTGACAAAAATAAATAAAAAATAAAATACCTTCTCTTGGGCTTTGCACTTGAGTTCCCTGTTCCTGTGCAAGAACATGTATTCTATTGGCTGTTGTCAGATTCCTATGGGGTCATGTTTGTCTGAGCAACCAGATTTGGTCAAAGTTTGCTGGGTGATGCAATGTCCTTAGGAGATTGTGCAATGCAGTGGGCTCTGTGTCTTCTACTAAATGGTCCTATTCTGTCCTGAAGGGCCATGTCTTAATCCCATCACCCTGGATCTTACGGTCTTTTGTCTTGTAGATAGGTTGGCCCAGTCCTGCTGGGGCTATTAAGAAAGGTGGGAGCTCTTTCCAAGAGAATGTTTTTCCTTTAGGGAAATATAATACTCTGTCTTTTTTAATATTTCCCAAAATATTTCATTCTTCTAAGAGGGGGGTGGGTGCTAACTTTGTACAGAAGCCAGATACATTTTTAACAAGTTGCATCTTAAAAGTCAGTAAAATCAGAATAATTAACAGAATGCACAAAACGTGGAATGAATAGCCATCTCACTGATCACATGCATCCCAGCATGGCATCTGCAGGAGAATCAATTCAGCTAGTCCTAGACTTATGGCCAAAACGGAGTCTAAAATTTCGGTTGCTGAACGAGAGACATTTTGTCTTGTTTTGGCCCATTTTACGACCTTTCTTGCCCTGTTGTTAAGTGAATCATTGTCGTGGTTAAACCAATAACACGGTTGTTAAGCAAATCTTTGCATCTCTATAACTGTCTGGTTCGGTTCTGCAATCCAACAAGAAAGACACAGACTTCAGAGGATAATTAGAACTGCAGAAAAAACAATTGCTACCAACCTGCCCTCCATTGAGGACCTGTATACTGCACGAATCAAGAAGAGGGCCATGAAAATATTTACAGATCCCTCGCATCCTGGACATAAACTGTTTCAACTCCTACCCTCAAAACGACGCTATAGAGCACTGCACACCAGAACAACTAGACACAAGAACAGTTTTTTCCCGAAGGCCATCACTCTGCTAAACAAATAATTCCCTCAACACTGTCAAACTATTTACTAAATCTGCACTACTATTAATCTTCTCATAGTTCCCATCACCAATCTCTTTCCACTTATGACTGTAACTTTGTTGCTGGCAATCCTAATGATTTATATTGATATATTGACCATCATTTGTGTTGTAAATTTTGTACCTTGATGAAGGTATCTTTTCTTTTATGTACACTGAGAGCATATGCACCAAGACAAATTCCTTGTGTGTCCAATCACACTTGGCCAATAAAGAATTCTATTCTATTCTATTCTATTCTATTCTATTCTATTCTATTCTATTCTATTTTATTCTATTCTATTCTATTCTATTATGTCAGAAAGTCACAAAAGTTGATTGTATGACCCCGGGACACTGCAACTGTCATAAATATGAACCAGTTTTGCCAAGCGTCCAAAGTTCTAAGTCACTTTTTTCAGTGCTGCTGTAACTTTGAACTGTCACTAAACGAATGGTTGTAAGTTGAGAATTACCCGTATACTGTAGGATTTTTCCTTGATTTTTTTCTATTTTATTGCTCCTAAGACATTGTTTTACACCAAGAAACTCAGCTGTCTGACAAAAGGTACTTCCATGGAAAGTTACTTTCCAAAGCACCTGAAGGTAGGACAAGAAGCAAAGGATGGAAACTAATCCTGTTAATCCTGTTAATCCACCTTCCTGTTGAAGACTACTTCAGCTTCAATCACAACAATACACGAGCGCACAATAGATTTAAGCTTAATGTGAACCACTCCAATCTCGATTGCAGAAAATACGACTTCAGCAACAGAGTTGTTAATACCTGGAATGCACTATCAGACTCTGTGGTCTCTTCCCCAAATCCCCAAAGCTTTAACCAAAAACTATCTACTGTTGACCTCTCACCATTCCTAAGAGGTCTGTAAGGGGCGTACATAAGAGCACCTACGTGCCTACTGTTCCTGTCCTAATGTTCCCTTTGATTGTATCCAATTTCATATAGTTATTATATATATGCTTATATATCGAATAGTTATTTCATGCTTATGCTTATATATGCTGTTATGACAAAATAAATAAATAAATAAATAAATAATCAAGGAGAGAAGCAACTTAGAACGAAGGAGAAATTTCATGACAGTTAGAACAATTAATCAGTGGAACAACTTGCCTCCAGAAGTTGTGGATGCTGCAACACTGGAAGTTTTTAAGAAGATGTTAGACAACCATTTGTCTGAAATGGTATAGAGCAGTGCTGGGGAACCTTTTTGGCACCGAATATGCATGCGCGCCCTGGGAAGATGATCCTCCGGTTTCTGGTGTGCATGTGCATGTGCACGCAAAGGCCAGCTGGTTGGTGCACATGCGCACTCGGGAACTGAAAGAGAAGCCACCCAGTACACATGCACGCACCGGGAAGACGATCTTCTATTTTTCGGAGCACACATGCGCACTGACCAGCTGGTCTTTGCGGGCAGATGCACACCAGAAATCGGAGGATCATTGTTGTGGCTCCAGCCCCCGAACCTGGCCCCATGCCCGAAAGTGACTTGGAGCTGGGCCTGCTGCCAGAAAGTGACTTGGACAGTGAGAGGGAAGGGCCATCAGGACTTACCTTGGGAGCACCAGCCTCCCTGGCTCAGCTCCAGGAGCCAGAAGCAGGCCAGGTGGAAGAAATAATGAGGCCTCCATCCCCTGACTCTTCTCCCCCCAGGCCACACCTGCAGACGTAGCTGACAGCAATCAGGCGTGGTTGAATCCTAGGTTTCGTACGCAGGAGAGGAGGGAACAACAGAAGCAAGGGTGGGGCAGGCCTAGGAAGTGCTGAGTCATGGAGCCACACCCCACAGGATATAAAAGGCAGTGAGAGCTAGTGTGTCTCTTTGTAATAGGCAAATCTACTGATTGACTAGAGCTGAAGTTTGTGACTCACCAGCGTCTTGGAAGATAACGAGGGCTCTTGGCAGATGCTAGCTATTCTGCTGCCAGAGCTGATAAGTGCTGGCTAATTAAGCCATCGTTCGGATGGAGGCGAGAGGGACAGAACAATCATCTTCCCAGTGCGCGCATGCACACCACGCAGCTGCTCTTCTAATTTCTGATGCTCCGCCAGAACTTACTGTAATCTTTGGATTTCATACAACTGTTTGGGTATTAAAATATTTTTGATTTTTGTTTTTTATATCGGTCTTCTTTTCAGAAGGCAAGTTAAGCGGTAGATTTAGGGGATACGAATGACCAGGCAGTTAATAATATACTGAATAATTAATGTATTAAATCATTCCAGCACTGGAGTGGCATGTGTATTTTTTGCCTTGGGCATCAAAACGATTTATGTCAAGCACTGCTTTTCTTTCTTTGTCTTTGTGCAAAATTTAAACTACCCTGTCAATTATCAAACAGTTGCAAGGTCCGTATAGCTCACTTTGTTTTGGAAATATTTGCCGAAACAACGAAATTGTAATGTAAAGCATTCCCCCATCAACTTGAATATTCTTCATTTTTGTTGTATGCCACTCAGATTCATTTCTGGTGAGATGGGAGGAGGCTATATACCAGGGGTGAAATGCTCCTGGTTCAGACCGGATCGCCCGATCTGGTAGCAATGACGGCAGGTGGTTCGGAGAACCGGTAGCAAAAATCCCTGCCCCCCCCGCCCCCGCCCAGCTGAGCTGCATAATCACCAGAGGTTTTTTGTTTTGTTTTTTTACTTTTAAAAGCATTTTTTCTTTAAAAAAATGCTTTTAAATGGTTCTGGCGATCAGGCAATTCAGCTGGGATCATCAGAACCCTTCAAAAGCTTTTAAAAGGCTCCTCTGGCGATCCCAGCTGAGTTGCCTGATCATCAGAGGCTTTTAAAAGTATTTTTTTACAACCTCTTCCGCCAAAGAGGTTGTAGAAAAAATGTTTTTAAAAGTAAAAAAAAAAAGTTGGCCATGCCCACCCAGTCACATGACCCACCACCACCAAGCCACGTCCACAGAACCAGTAGTAACAAATTTTACATTTCACCCCTGCTATATACGTTAACTGACTGACTGACTGACTGACTGAGTGAATAACAGTTGGAAGAGACCTTGGAGGTCTTCCAGTCTAACACCCTATTCAAGCAGGAAATCCTATACCATTTCAGACAAATATTGTTCAATCTCTTCTTAAACCTGCCCACCCATTGATGGAGCACCCACATGAATGAACAAATGAACTAATGAACAACAACAGCAACAACATACAGATAAAGGTAAAGGTTCTCCTCGCACATATGTGCTAGTCGTTCCTGACTCTAGGAGGTGATGCTCATCCCCGTTTCAAAGCCAAAGAGCCAGCGCTGTCCGAAGACGTCTCCGTGGTCATGTGGCCGGCATGACTCAACGCCAAAGGCACACGGAACACTGTTACCTTCCCACCAAAGGTGGTTCCTATGTTTTTTACTTGCATTTTTACATGCTTTCGAACTGCTAGGTTGGCAGAAGCTGGGACAAGTAACGGGAGCTCACCCTGTTTACGCGGCACTCGGGGTTTGAACTGCTGAACTGCCGACCTTTCGATCGACAAGCTCAGCATCTTAGCCACTGAGCCACTGAGCCCTTCAACAACAACAACATGTATGTGAGAATTTCACCTCCCAGAATTCCTAGCCAACATTATCCAACACAAATCCTGCACTGGCTGGAAATCTATATCCATATCCATATCCATATCCATATCCATATCCATATCCATATCCATATCTATATCTACATCTATATCTATCTATATGTAATATATATTGCATCTATCTATCTATCTATCTATCTATCTATCTATCTATCTATCTATCTATCTATCTATCTATCTATCTATCTATCTATCTATCTTTCTTTTTCTTCCCAAGTGAAAAGTAGGGGAAGACATAACCAGGGAGTTCCGAAACCTCAGCCCTGTCCCCTGGCAAAAAAAGTCTTCAGCAGAAAACCTTTGAAGCAGTGGTGAAATTCCAGTTTTTTTAACTATCAGTTCTGTGGGCATGGCTTGGTGGGCATGGCAGGGGAAGGATACTGCAAAATCCCCATTCCCTCCCCACTCCTGGGGAAGGATATTGCAAAATCCCCATTCCCACCCCACTCTGGGGCCAGCCAGAGGTGGTATTTGCCAGTTCTCTGAATTACTCAAAATTTCCGTTCTCGGTTCTCCAAACTACTCAAAATTTCTGCTAGAACCTGCTGGATTTCACCCCTGCTTTGAAGGGGTGGCAGCTTAAGGGTAAACGAGGCAGACAATATTTAGAAGTCAATTATTCACTAAAGAGGAAGCTATTTAAAAAAAAAATAAAGGCTAACCCAAACATGGACAATTTCACAGGTGATACCCTAAGGGCTTTAAGACAGCATTTCCCAAGAAAGGGGAAGCTTAAAATACATTATAACTTAAAATAAATTTTTAATCGACTACTTTTAAAAAAAATAATAATGTTTAGCCTAATCTGCCACCTGTGTTTCAGGTTACATCAAGCAAAACACAGCATCACGGCTCCAGGAGTGAAAGGAAACTGACCTCCTGTATCTTAAAAACAGATGGCTTTGGTTCTTTTCTGGAAAAAAACAAAACCAGAAGGTTTTAGGCCTGGCTTTGCAGAAGGGAGGAAAAATGGCTACAGAACGATCTTCTCCCTCGCTATTTTGCCTGCCTGAAACTCGTGGGGTGGAGATTTTGAGGAAAGAAAGTCGCTTGGTTTAACGTGTCGAGATCTATTCTGTGGAATATTGTTAATTATTATCCGTCCTCAATACGGCCCGCAGACAGTGACATGGTGACCCTTGTGGATCAGGACCTACATAAATGAAGCGGTGAAAAATATTGGCCTGGGATCCAGGATTGCAAATATAGAAATTAAGGATGGGCTTGATCTCCACGTGCGTTTTGTATCTGGTATAAGCTGTCAGGTGGTAGACGTGATCACTTTTAAAAGTGACCCTATGTTTGAGGAATGTGGGAATGTATCTTTCAGAAGAAAATCTGGCTATAATCAAAGTTGATTAAATTGGATGTCTAGTTAGTGTCTGTCTGTCTGTCGGTCCGTTGGTCCTTCCTTCCTTCCTTCCTTCCTTCCTTCCTTCCCTCCCTCCCTATCTCTGCCTCTCTCCTCCTCCACTTCTTCCTCCTCCTCCTCTTCTTCGTTTCCTCCTCCTCTTCCTCCTTGTTCTTCTTCTTCTCCTCCTCCTCTTCCTCTTCCTCCTCTTCCTCCTCCTCCTCCTCCTCCTCTTCTTCTTCTTCTTCTTCTTCTTCTTCTTCTTCTTCTTCTTCTTCTTCTTCTTCTTCTTCTTCTTCTTCTTCTCTCTCTCTCTCTCTCTCTCTCTCTCTCTCTCTCTCTCTCTCTCTCTCTCTCTCTTATAAGTTCACCTTTTTTTGAGTTCTGAAAATTGTGCCTTTTTATACAGGACTGCTGAACTAGCGTAAGATACAAGAGACAACTGTAAAAGATCTGGAGGCAGCATCGAGGTCTACCAAATTTTGTGTGCTGTGGTTAAAGTGGACAAAGTGAAGTTATTGCCAAAGTATTAGAAGCAGTGACTAAATCCTTGAAGCATCAAGAACCAGGGCAGAAAAAAGGAAACACGTTTTTAAATAATGCAGAATTCATGGGGGACAAATGCAAACCGGCATTTGTCCCCCGTGAATTGTGCAGACTACCAGTTTGTCCAGAAAAAGGGGTGGATTAATTCATGGAAATCTTGGGGAAACTATGGTTACTAGTTTTGATTACCTCTGAAGAACATCTGTTGGGAGACTTGTGGGCTTCCTTGGGAAGTGAATTGGTCATGCTGAGAATAGACTGTTGCATTGAGTAAAAGAGGAATCTAATCTAATCTAATCTAATCTAATCTAATCTAATCTAATCTACAGCACACTGCTTATGTTCTCAGTCATGTTTTGTCTCAAAACATGTAAAATGGTTTCAAAACACACAAAATATACATTGAAACCGAATAGAGGTATTCCAGCAATGAATGTTCTACTACAGGGATGGGTAACCTTTTTGCTGTCGCGTGCCAAAAGTGAGAGGAGCGTGGGGGGGGGGGGTCGCACACATGCATGTAACACCCATAATTCAATGCCCCCACGCCCCACACCCCCACACGTGTGTGTGACCCACCCGCGCTCCCCCCACTTTTTGGCACGCGATGGTAAAAAGGTTACAGGTAGGCCTGGTAAGGCCATTTTTCACCCTCCCCAGGCTCCAGAGGCTTTCTTGGAACCTGGGGAGGGCAAAAACAGCCTTCTCTCCCCCACACCGAAGGCTGGAAATGGCCCATTTGCCAACTTCCGGTGGGCCCGGAAGGCCTGAAAATCAGTTGACCAGCATACGTGAATCACCAGAATCACCAAAGGGCCTTTAAAAGCAACTCCCCACTTAAGGCAGAAATCCAAATTTAAGCATCTTGACAAATGACTGTCTACAACAGGAGTCTCCAACCTTGGTCCCTTTAAGACTTGTGGACTTCAACTCCCAGAGTTCTTCAGCCAGCCATGCTTATACTTACATATATTATCTAATATGTACTCGACAAATAAATAAATAAAATATATATTGAATTCCACTGTATACTGCAGTATTGATGCAATATCAGGGGTTTTTAATTCAATTGTATAGAATGCGAAGGATGTGTGTTTGTGTTTTATTTTTTTTATAGTTTTTCTTATATATAATGTACATTGAAGATGGCATTTAATTTTGTTGTTTGAGGTGCAATGACAATGAATAAAGAAGTTAAAGATAACACACCCCTCCAAAGAATAAAACAAAATTTCCCTTTGCATCCCAGAATCCACTTTTGCAAAACTGACGGTGGCTGGCTGAGGTACAGATGTCCCAGCTTTGAAGTCTTCAAAAGGAAGGCTACTGGCCTTGCAGAGAAGAACTGCTCCACTGTTTGGCCAACATGTGCGTTCCAGTCCACTATTATTCACTGTGTCCCACAGCTGCTCGCCTGACTGGAGGAAGCTTAGCAGACTGTGGATTTGCTTATCTGTGTAAACAGGGTGTTGGCTGCATTTACAAGTAGTAATTCACAGTGAGAACGGTCTCCTGAGTACATCCATCCATGTGTGTGTGTGTTTTTGTATTCACACAGATGGCATTACCCACACTAAAATGCCTTATGTGCTCCACATGTGCCACCAAGGTAGTGTGGATGTCCCCCAAGCCACATCGCCTCTAGACTGGATTTTTGGAAATTCCAATTATCAATAGGCAGGACCATTAGGAAAGATGCACAGGCAATCCTCATTATATAACCTTTTGTTTAGCGATCATCCGAAGTTACAGCAACACTGGGGAAAAAATTGACTTACATAGTGGCCAAAATTGTGGAAACTTGGTGGGAAAAGTGTATTTTTGAGGTTTGATGGCTAATAACACCACTTTTTTGGAGGGGAGTTTCCAGATAATCCTATTCCACTGCTGGAATGGCCTGGGAATAGCTCAGACCTTCACCCAATTGAAAATCTATGGAGTCCACTAAAGAAACTTTGGAAGCGACCCAGCAATAAAACCCAGTTAACAGAAGCAACCATTCAATCTTGGATTCACATGATAACAGCTGCAGAACTGAAAGACTTAGTTCACTCCATGGGAAGATGTTGTAAGACCATAATTCATGCTAAAGGTTACCCAACTAAGTATTAACTGATGTTCTGTTCTGTTCATTTTTTTTTATTTTGTCACACAGTATATATAAGCATAAGCATGAAATAATTATACAATATATAAGCATATATATAAGTATGAGTATGTAATAACTATATTAATTGGATATAACGAAAGGAAACAATAGGACAGGAACGGTAGGCATGCCCCTTACAGACCTCTTAGAAATGGGGTGAGGTCAATAGTCATTTCTATTTCTTATTCTATTCTGTTCCGTTCCGTTCCACTCTGTTCCATTCTATTCTATTTATTTATTTATTTATTTATTTTGTCACAACATCATACAAAAAGATTATATAGTATATACACATATAAACATATATAGGAAGAAGAAAAGAAAAACAATAGGACAGGAACGGTAGGCACGTTTGTGCGCTTATGCACGCCCCTTATGGTCCTCTTAGGAATGGGGTGAGGTCAATAGCCTCAATGAATGCAATTCTGTTGATCCATGTACAGATTGATGATCTCTCCAAACACAACTGGAACCTACTGAAAAAAAGACAACGAGAGCCCTGGATGGAAAGCTGAAGAACTTTTTTTTTTGAAGTGCAGGTGTTGTTATTGTTATCTCTTCCCACGGAAGGTCATGGTCCATGAGGAGAGGAGGAGGAGACTGGAAAAGAATCAAAGCTATCCTGGTCATTCCCAAGGAAGACTTGACCGATGAGATGAAAGAGAAACAGAAAATTTGGACGGACATATCCGAGACCTTCTTAGCATTCACCAAAGCCTGTCTTTATGCAAAATGTTTGCGTAGAATCTTTTGAGGCGGCAGCCTATTTTTATAACGTCAGATTTTTAAAACAAAACAAAACAATAAACTGTTAAAGTATCAACAAGAAAAACACCAGAAAGAGGTTCTCCCCGCCGCCCATAACTTGGATAATGCTACTTTGGACATGAACCAAGGGGTTCAAATTACAAAGATTTTGACTAGGTGCTAGGAGGAAATTCTCAAACGTAAAACAATGCAGAAGAGTGGCTTGGAAGATGGGGATTTTGCAATTTTATGGCAGATTTTTTTTCCACCCTCACTGAGCCAGGGGGTCCATGACTTAGACACACTGGAAGTTGGCAGAATCTGGATTTTACACTCAAATGTGTGAATTAATCCACAGGAAGCAATGGATGGAAACAAATCAAGGAGAGACTCAATCTAGAAACAAAGGAAAAAAAAATTCTGACGGAACAATTAATCCGTGGAACTGCTTGCCTCCAGAAATTATGGGTGCTTCATCACTGGAGATTTTCAAGAAGTGACTGGACAGCCATTTCTCTGAAATAGTATAGGACAGTGATGGCTAATCTTTTTCTCCATAATGTAATGCGCCCCCTGCACATTTGTGCATGACCCACCTGCTCCCCCGTGCATGCGCACGTGACCCCCCCCCACTCCCCCTGCCCCCCCATGCATGCATGCGTGACACCCCCACGGCCCGTTTTGGGTCTAGGAAGCCTCCCTGCAGCCTCCTGGGCCCAAAAATGGGCCATGGGGGAGGCCACACACCCCCGCGTGCTCCCCCCATCCACCGACACGCTCCCCTGCATGCACACGAAACCCCCCGTGCATGCGCACGCATCTCCCACATGCATCCCACCTTCCCTGCGCACCTTGAAAATCAGCTGGCCAGTGGGAAGTGCATACGCATGCATGGTGGAGCTAAGCTGGGCGACCGGTTGTGTGCCTGCAGAAAGGACTCCATGTGCCACATCAGAGGTGGGTTTCAGCAGGTTCTGACCAGCTCTGGAGAACCGGTAGTGGAAATTTTGAGTAGTTCGGAGAACCGGTAGTAAAAATTCTTTCTGGCCCCGCCCCCATCTATTCTCTGCCTCCCAAGTCCCAGCTGATCGGGAGGAAATGGGGATTTTGCAGTAACCTTCCCCTGCAGTGGGGTGGGAATGGAGATTTTACATCTTTACGTGTATCTTTTCCCCTGCCACGCCCACCAAGCCATGCCATGCCCACCAAGCCATGCCACGCCCACCAAGCCACACCCACAGAACCGGTAGTAAAAAAATTTGAAACCCATCACTGGTCCCACCTGTGGCACATGTACCATAGGTTCACCATCACAGGTATAGGATGGCCTGCTCGAGCAGGGGGTTCGACTAGAAGACCTCCAAAGTCCCTTCCTACTTTGTTTATTCTGTTTTGTTCTGCCACTTGAAAAGTCCTGGATCTGAAGCCAATACACGACTTTGGTCGCGTTGGTTGATGATCTCTGGAGGTCTCGGGACAGGGGTTGTTCCTCTGTCCTGGTCCTGTTAGATCTCTCAGCGGCTTTTGATACCATCGACCATGGTATCTTGCTGCGGCGGTTCGGGGGTTTAGGAGTGGGGGGCACCGTTTCTTGGTGGTTCTCCTCCTATCTCTCTGACCGTTCGCAGACGGTGTTGGCAGGGGGGCGGAGATCAACCTCGAGGCACCTCATGTGTGGGGTGCCACAGGGGTCGGTTCTCTCTCCTCTCCTCTTCAACATCTATATGAAGCCGCTGGGTGAGATCATCTGTGGTTTTGGGGTGAGATGCCATCTGTACGCTGATGACACTCAGCTGTACATTTCCTCCCCTAACCACCCCAACGAAGCTGTCGAAGTGATGTCCTGGTGTCTGGAAGCCGTGCGGGTCTGGATGGGGAAGAACAGGCTTCAGCTCAACCCCTCCAAGACGGAGTGGCTGTGGATGCCGGCATCCCGGTATAGCCAGCTGATTCCATCGCTGGTTGTTGGGGGCGAATCATTGCCCCCAGGGAGAGGGTTCGCAACTTAGGCGTTCTCCTGGATGATCGGCTGTCTTTAGAAGATCATATGATGGCCTTCGCCAGGGGAGCTTTTTATCAGGTGCGCCTGATTTGCCAGTTGTGTCCCTTCCTTGACCGGGATTCCCTATGCACGGTCACTCATGCCCTTGTCACTTCCCGCCTGGACTACTGCAATGCTCTCTACATGGGGCTCCCCTTGAAGAGCACCAGGAGACTTCAGCTGGTCCAAAATGCGGCTACGCGGGTGATAGAGGGAGCACCACGATGCTCCCATGTAACACCTCTCCTGCGCAGGCTGCACTGGTCTTCCGGGTGCAATTCAAGGTGTTGGTTATCACCTTTAAAGCGCTCCATGGCTTAGGACCGGGTTATTTACGAGACTGTCTACTGCGACCAATTGCCTCCCATCGACCTGCGCGCTCCCACAGGGAGGGCCTCCTTAGGATGCCGTCAGTCAAACAATGTCGACTGGCGGCCCACAGGGGGAGGTCCTTCTCTGTGGGGGCTCCTGCCCTTTGGAATGAGCTGCCTCTGGGGTTGCGTTAACTCCCCGACCTCCGGGCCTTTAAATGCGAGCTTAAGACTTTTTTATTCCATCGTGCGGGGCTAGCCTAATGAAATTTTAGTGGGGGTTTTATGAAGTTTTTTAGGATTGTTTTAATTTGTTGGGCCAAATTTCAAAATTAGTTTTTAATTATGTTTTAATTCTTTGTGTATATTCATGTTGTTTTAAATTGGCTGTAAACCGCTCTGAGTCCTTCGGGAGAAGGGCGGTATAGAAATTGAAACAAACAAACAAACAAACAAACAAACAAATAAATAAATAAATAAATGGATGTTTTCAGTTCAGTAGCTCCTGGTACCTATTTGGCATCGATAAAGATTGCAGTGATATAACAATATAACAACAACAGAGTTGGAAGGGACCTTGGAGGCCTTCTAGTCCAACCCCCTGCCCAGGCAGGAAACCCTACACCGTCTCAGACAGATGGTTATCCAACATTTTCTTAAAAATTTCCAGTGTTGGAGCATTCACAACTTCTGCAGGTTAATTGTTCTAACTGTCAGGAAATTTCTCCTTAGTTCTAAGTTGCTTCTTTCCTTGATCAGTTTCCACCCATTGCTTCTTGTTCTACTCTCAGGTGCTTTGGAGAACAGCCCAACTCCCACTTCTTTGTGGCAGCCCCTGAGATATTGGAACACTGCTATCATGTCTCCCCTACTCCTTCTTTTCATTAAACTAGACATGCCCAGTTCCTACAATCGTTCTTCATATGTTTTAGCCTCCAGTCCTCTAATCATCTTTGTTGCTCTTCTCTGCACTCTTTCTAGAGTCTCAACATCTTTTTTACATCGTGGTGACCAAAACTGAATGCAGTATTCCAAATGTGGCCTTACCAAGGCATTATAAAGTGGCACTAACACTTCACGTGATCTTGATTCTATCCCTCTGTTTATGCAGCCCAGAACTGATGAAGTTGCATCTCTGACTTAAAGAGAACTGTAGAAGAACTCAAGTCTAAAATTACCATCAGCCACTCTTTCTGGAAATACCTGACCTTAGACAGCCAATTCATTCTCAAGGTCTCTTACATAACTCGCTCATCTGGTCAGCTCATCACTCACGGTGGCCACTACACTCAGAAATGTCTCCTGTTTTTTCCGATGGCCCCTCTGTCCAAAATCCACATTTCAGATATTGCACGCCACCAATTTGGGTTTGGATCTTGTTGGACTTGTTACAGTTATATCCACTATTTTTTTTCTTTTTTTAATTCCCACAATTACTGTTTCGGGGTGGCATGGTATTTTGACCGACCACATCCTAACCTGTGAATAAACAGACAGCTGAAACACAGGAAGCTGGGACGGAAAAGTCATATTTGAAGATGCAAACTCTGTGAGAGCTGACCAAATGTTGGCCAGAATTGAATGTTTTTCCCCCAACCTCTCCACTCCTACTCAGTGCAACTAACAATTATCGCATCTCCAGGTTTTAGAAGCCTTTAGCACCAGGCTCTTAAATATCTGCTTTCACAGAAGTGGGATTAAGGCCACTGAATCAGAGGTGGGTTCTACTCATCTTTACTACCGGTTTGCAACGGGGCTGCACAGACACACTCACCGCTCGTGCACGCTCGCATGCTTCTGTGCATAAGCTTCCTGATGACGTCCGGGTCAGTGGGTGGAGCCTCACACCAGTTTTACTACCGGTTCTAGCGAACCGGTCCGAACCTGGGGCAACCCACCACTGCACTGAAACCAATTCCTTGGTTATGCAAGAATCCAGACTAAAGCAGCAGAGATAGATGGGCTTCTAGGCTCCCTCCAAACACATCCAGTGCAGGAGAACCGTTTATCTTCCGGTGTACCTGACTTTATTTTCAAACCACTCTTTTTTTTTTTTAAATATACTTTATTGAACTTTTTTACATTAAAAGCATAAAAAAAGGAAAAAGAAAAGCTTATATCATTTAACAGCTATTTGTGGTGTTTTTCATCTGACAGTAATCTGTGCAATAATTACAAACATTAAATTCTACATATTTGTATTCTTATTTTATCTATTGATTATGCTTAGTAACTAAATATTCCTATCTCCTTTCCATTCATCCATACCACCGTTCCCATATACCATAAAATACTGATGTCTCTTTACCCTTCAGACTCAGAGTTAATTTGTCCATTTCTGCGCAATTCATAATCTTTTGTATAATAAGTCTCTCTGAGGGCACATATGGCTGTTTCCAACATTGAGCAAAGGCCATCCTAGCAGCAGTTAATATATGTAGTATTAAATATTTTATACTCTTCAAGTATTTTTTTAAAAAAATCCCCAATAAAAAAAGTTCGGGTTCTAGATCCAATTGTTCATTCGTAATTTCTTGTAGCCACTTTTTAATTTTTAACCAATATTTACGTGATTCGGGGCAGGACCACCACATATGGTAATATGTTCCATCTTTATTTTTACATTTCCAGCATATGGGAGACATTTTGGGATACATTTTCGCTAGTCTCGAAGGGGGCAGGTGCCACCTGTAGAACATTTTATATGCATTTTCTTTGTATGCTGCTGATTTTGTTAATTTATAATTTCTGTTCCATATTTTCTCCCAATCTGATAAATTTATGTTATGTCCAATATTTTGGCCCCATGCAATCATACATCCTTTCACTACTTCTTCTTCCAATTCTACTTCTAGCAAGTATTTATAAATTTGGGTAATATTTTTTTTGTCTGGCCCTAGTAAAATTTTATCTAATTGCTGTGGTTTAAGATATATTCCATATTCTTTTATATCTTGTTTGTATCGATTTTGTAACTGAAGATAGGCCCACCAGTCAACCCGTAGTCCTTGTTCTTGGAGGTCCTGTAGTGTTTTTAATTTTCCATGAATATCTAATAGATCTTTATATTTTAGCATTTTATTCAAATCTAAATTATTTGGGTGAATCATCGCTTCCATTGTGGATAGCCAAATTGGGATTTTTATATAGTGTTTCTTTTTAACTTTAATCCAATTGTTTATTAGGGAATCTCTAATCAAATGTCTGTGGAAATATTTTTGTTTCATATGGCCTGTTTCCCACAGGAAGGCATGCCATCCTCTCTGTAGGTCGTGGCCTTCTATAGCTAGTATTCTTTTATTCTTTAAATTAATCCAGTCTTTTAACCAAACTAGTGTTGCTGCACTATAATATAATTCCCAATTTGGTAATCCAAATCCTCCTCTGCTCTTCATATCTTGTAGATATTTCATTTTTATTCTAGGTTTTTTCCCCTGCCAAATAAATTTTCCAATTGTTTTATTTTCAAACCACTCTTAACGTTAACAAGTTTCCCTAACATTCAGTGCAGAGGTGGGCTTCACGCCACTACTGGTTCGCCTGAACTGGTCTGAACTGGCTGAAAACTTTCAGTTGAAAGTTGAAGTCCACAAGTCTGAAAGTTGCCAAGGTTGGAGACCCCTGATATAGAGGACTCAGGCGTTCTGACCAAAACTAGTATATTTACAATTAGCCAATGATCTATTCTTTCAACTTACACCCCCTTGTAAAGAGGCCTGGATACTCTTTGAGGACTCTGATCTGCGATTCGGTTTCCCAACCTTATGGAGGAAGGCAAGGCTAAAACAAAAAATGATTTAGCTTTATTTGGGGGGTGGGAGAGTTATTATCCTAAAACTCTCAAATACACGATATAGTTTGAAACTGTGCTATTTAAATTAGGCAGTCGGCCAATACATGTAAACATCAATAAATATCTTTTTTCAGCTTCACTTTTTTCCTTGCTGTGCGCGCACATGTACTTGAATGGAGTGCAAACCGGTGGGAATATCTCCTGTCATCAAAGTTTTCCTCATGGGGTGGGGTGGGGGGGAAACGGGACGACAATCATGTACTGTGTGGATGGCTGCAGGTGTCTGTGGGTGTCAGTTGGGCTCTGTTCAGTGGTGGTATTCAGCCGGTTCCAGCCGGTTTGAATGAACCGGTAGTGGCGACCTGCAGGTGGGGCCCATCCACCCACCCCCTCGCCCTGGCCTTATCCCATCCTATTTAGCCACTTTTCTCACCTGCACGCATGTATGCAAGCTGTGTGTGTGAGCAAAGTGCCTGCGCGGAAGGCAGCGTGTATGCGGGGAAGGCAGGCGCACGCTCACAATTTCGGTGCGTGGCGAACTGGTGGTAAAATTATGTGAAACTCACCTCTGGCTCTGTTTATTATTGGTTTGCCATGTACAGGAAAGCAGGCCAGGCCGCTAGTCACCAATCTGGACAAACCACAGTCAGGAAAATGAAAATAAGTCCTGGTGAGGAGGACGAACCTGTAGGATCTGGGGCTCTGTTGGCAAACCCTTGCTTCGTTCCTCTTGAGGTGCCTCCTAAAAATTGTTCCTTGTTTGACTTGGAAGACACTTCACACATATGAGCTTACAATGGGTTAAAAACAATACAAAACATAGTGTACAGCATACTACATCTTTTTTAGATGTTATTATTGTTTTTAATTTTAATTGGTTTTTTAGGGTTTTAAATGTATTTTAAATTTTTGGGCCAAATTTGAGTAAGTTTTTTATTTATTGTTTTATCTGTATTGTATTTATTGATTGATTGTTTTTATTGTGGCTGTTCACTGCCCTGAGTCCTTCGGGAGAAGGGCGGTATACAAATTAAATTATTATTATTATTATTATTATTATTATTATTATTATTATTATTATTATTATTATTATTATTATTATTATTATTATTATTACTACATCACAAGTTCTCACTGATACTCAAATTCTCATGTCTGGGAACATAACTATCGGTGCTATTCAGCCGGTTCTATCCGGTTCGGGCAAACCGGTAGCGGTGGCAGGAATCTCCAGCCATCTTCCCAGATATAATCATGTCCCGTCTTTGACGCTCTGCACATGCACGGAAGGCGCTCCACATGTGTGGAGGTGGCGCGTGTGAGCAAATCACGCATGCGCGCTCACATTTGCAAGCCAGTAGCAAAGGTAAGTGAATACCACCGCTGATAAGTATGCCTTCCAAACAGGACCAATATCAATTTAATTTCAGGAGGAGGAAAGTTCCATAGGGAGCAAAATGCCATAGGGTAGTGGCAGAAACTCTCAAGGCCCAATTTCTGGGTCTCATAAGCTGACAATCTTTAGCTGATGGGTTTCTGCAGCACGCCTCCCCTGCTGATCTAACGGGACGGGTAGCAACAAGTGGGAAGAGGCACAAATCACCTGGCCCTACATCACAAAGAGCTTTATCAATGACAAGCCGCGCCATGAATTGTGCCCACGAGCATACTGGCAACCAGTGCAGCTTGCGAAAGAGAAGTGTAACATGAGCACGCCAAAGGCAGGTTCATAGCTGCCCTGAGCCATTGCACTTTGTACTGGTTGCAGCTTGTAGATGCTCTTCAAAGTATAAAGCCATGTAGAGCACATTGCTGTAATCCACTTGGGAGGTGACTAGGGCGTTAGTGACTGCGAGGAAATGTTCAGGAAATGAAGTTGTGAGGAAGCCATCCTGGCCACGGCTGTCCCCTATTTCTAGTCGAGTGGTTAAGGTAGTAGACTAGAAACAAGGAGATTGAGTCTTTGAATGAATCACCAGGAAATTGTGAATTCTAGTCCCATCTTGGGCACAAACACCAACTGGATGACTTTGGGGCTGTCACCAGGAGACTGTGAGTTCTAGTCCCGTCTTAGTCATGAAAGCTGGCTGGGTGACTTTGGGCCTATCACCAGGAAATTGTGAATTCTAGTCCCATCTTGGGCACAAACACCAACTGGATGACTTTGGGGCTATCACCAGGAGACTGTGAGTTCTAGTCCCGTCTTAGTCATGAAAGCTGGCTGGATGACTTTGGGGCTATCACCAGGAGACTGTGAGTTCTAGTCCCGTCTTAGTCATGAAAGCCGGCTGGGTGACTTTGGGCCTATCACCAGGAGGCTGTGAGTTCTAGTCCTGTCTTAGTCATGAAAGCTGGCTGGGTGACTTTGGGACTATCACCAGGAGACTGTGAGTTCTAGTCCCGACTTAGTCATGAAAGCCAGCTGGGTGACTTTGTTAGGCTGAGGGACAGATACTGAGGGACAGACACTGTCCCTCAGCCCAACACAATTCATAGGGTTATTGTGGGAAAAATAAGAGGAGGAAAGAGCATTAGATACGTTTGCTACCTTAAATTGTTTATAAAACTAACAAAGGTGGGATATTAAATAAGTAAACTTCCATTATGTCATCATTGTTGCCGTTAAAATGGTTTTTTTAACCACAGCTTGTGGATTCCCCTGACTCTAAACACACCTATAGACTTTCTCTATAATGGAGGTCAATGGGGAAATCAGATTCATTTAACAACCACGTTACTAATTGAACAACTGCAGCGGTTCGGTTAGTAAACGTGACAAGAAAAATCGTAAAATGGGGCAAAACTCTCTCAACAAATTTCTCACTTAGCAACATACATTTTGGGCTCAATTGTGGTCGTAAGTCAAGGGTACCTGTAGAAACCTGAGCACAGAACAGCAAGCGTGCATTGATAGATATCACAGAATCCAATGCCGATGGCAGACGTAGTTGGATCCTACTCATTCACAGAGACCCAACTTAAAAGAAAAGTAGAACAACTTTGTACATAGTGATACGTTTGGAAAAAAAAAAAGTCCTTGAATATACATCTCCTACTTCAAACATCCCTGAAGATGAAAAGAACTAAAACTGATACCATTATGAGTTTGTCAGAGGTCACATAGATAAGCAAAAAATTAAGATACCGACAAGGTGTATGTAGAACAAAGTAAAGTTCAATGTAGAGAAAAGTAAAGTCTTACACTTAGGCAAGAAAAACCAAAAATACACGTATAGACTGGGTGAAACCAGGTTTAATAGCAGTAACTGTGAGTGGGATCTTGGAGTTTAGTGGACAACCAATTAAATATGAGCCAACAGTCAAAAAAGCCAACGCAATCCTAAATTGCATTAACAGAGGGATACAATCAAGATCAAGTGAGGTACTAATACCACTCTATAAAGCCTTAGTAAGATCACACCTAGAGTACTGCATCCAGTTTTGGTCACTGCACTATAAAAAAGATGTTGAGACTCTAGAAAGAGTGCAGAGAAGAGCAACCAAGAGGATTAGGGGACTGGAGGCTAAAACATACAATGAACGGTTGCAGGAACTGGGCATGGCTAGTCTAGTGGAGAGAAGGACCAGAGGAGACATGATAGCATTTTCCAATATTTGAGGGGCTGCCACAGAGAGGAAGGGGTCAAGCTATTTTCTAAGGCACCTGGAGGCCAGATAGACAAGGAGTAATGGACAAGGAGAGATTCAACCCAGAAATAAGGAGGAACTTTCTGACAGTGACAGGGGTCTCTTGCTTGGGCGGGGGGTTGGACTAGATGGCCTACAAGGTCCCTTCCAACTCTGTTAATCTGTTAAGGCTGTTTGACTTCAAGTTCTCAAGAGGCCTAAAACTACAGTGTGAGTGGAAGACTTCCATTATTCCAGTTATCTGTGGGGACAGCACGTCAGCTGAGAGTGGGAGGTACAGTACAACGTATTTCTGATCCGTCTTTAACTAACACATGGTTTTTCAGTGGGAAGAAGAAACAAGAGGATTACCAAGACGTAAACTGAGTAATGGACTGGAGATGCCAAATGACTTGCGGAGGAATGATCACATCAGCCTGGAGTTCAAGATAATTAGGGGAGGAAAGACAAAGAGGAAAACCTCAAAGAAGGCAAATTTTAATGAAACTCTGGCTGAAGATGGGTAGCCTACGACAGCGCGAAACCCCAAAGGATAAACAATTCTAAATGGGATGAGAGACACATGCAGCACAAATGACTCCAAGGAGAAGAAGAGAAAAAAAAAATATTGTGAGAGGCCTCTATCAGCTGAGAAGCAAAGAAGAGATTTCATTTCATTTCATTTCATTTATTTGATTTTTATACCGCCCTTCTCCCGAAGGACTCAGGGCGGTGTACAGGCAAATAAAAACAGACAAGACAATATTATATAAAATGCAAGATTAAAAAACTTATTATAATTTGCCTAAAAATTTAAAAAATATAGAAACTAAAACCCCATTTAAAATTAATAATAAAAACTATAAAATCCATAAAATTTAAGCCAGCCCCGCGCGAATAAAAAGGTGTGTCTTCAGTTCGCGGCGAAAGGTCCGAAGGTCAGGTATTTGGCGCAGACCCGGGGGAAGTTCGTTCCAGAGTGTGGGAGCCCCCACAGAGAAGGACCTTCCCCTGGGGGCCGCCAGCCGACACTGCTTGGCGGACGGCACCCTGAGAAGTCCCTCTCTGTGAGAGCGTACGGGTCGGTGGGAGGCATATGGTAACAGCAGACGGTCCCGTAAGTACCCAGGCCCTAAGCCAGATATATTGCACATGGCACCAGAGGCTGATAATAATGGGCAGGTACAAATTGCAGGTAGTCCTCGACTTACGACCACAAAAGGTAAAACCCAAAATATAATAGAGTTGTTCTTGTTTTTTAAACTACATGGCAAAGTCAGGAATGCGAGCTCAGCGCTTGCTAGGTGCGAATGTCTGACTCAACCAGGGTACAATCTGCATGGGTGAAATCCAGCAGGTTCTGACAGGTTCTGGCGAACCGGTAGCGGAAATTTTGAGTTGTTCAGAGAACCGGCAAATACCATCTCTGGCTGGTCCCAGAGTGGGGAGGGAATGATGATTTTGCAACATCCTTCCCCCAGGAGTCGGGAGGGAATGGGGATTTTGCAGTATCTTTCCCCTGCCACGCCCACCAAGCCACGTCCACAGAACCGGTAGTCAAAAAAATTTGGATTTCACCACTGGTCCGCATGGTCTTTTCCTGGATCCAATGCCCAATTTGACACAGAGAGGAGCTCGATGCCGTCCAACACAATTTTAGACCGGTGCAATTTTAGCTGATGAAAACTGACAGGGTTCCTCTCCCTTACCACTTTTTTTTTTTTTTTTTTTGCAGACCCCTAGCGAGTAATTTTAGGTTTCTTCTTGTTTGTTTGGATTCTTCTCCCCTTCCTTACCACCGCAACTTAGCAAGTACAAGCTGTCTTTTCCAATCATGTTCAGCGGAACGCCAGGCAACGGCAGCTATCAACAAAATCACAAGATAGAGATCCCTTCCCCTGTAATTATAGGGTGTGCCACTATGCAGATGTTCTCTGCGGAAAGCTGGAGCAGCCCGCAATTAAACCAGAAGAGCCGAGCAGCGAATGCGGTTGCAAGGAAATAGAAGGGAAGAAGGTGGTTGGAATCGCATAAGGTTTATTTTAAAACCCATCGGATCAAGGCTTAAACAGCTACCCCATGTTCCAGAATCGAGCGTATCTTTGCTTGCAATTAAATTTGGAGCTGAAACTTGGAAAGTTTTCTAAAAACTTTTGGGTCACCACCCCTGCGAAGAGGAAAAGTGCTGGAAATTATGCTTACCGGGAAGGCGGGGGGCGGAAAATGCCGCGAGTGCATTGGCCGTATGTCCAAAAAGTATACGAAAAGGGCAGAAAGAGGTCAGAAGAAGAAAGCGTGTTGAATAGTCCCTGAAGTTTCCTTTCTGATTTGCTTCACATCGATGCTCCAATGTGAGACTGGTTGTTCACATTTTTAAACCGTTTTTCAAGTGTTAAAGTTTGTCAGCTGGAAAGCTGACGGCCTGAGTTTGAGACCTTAGTGCTGTATGACAGGGTGAGCTCCCATTACTTGCCTCAGCTTCAGATTTTTTTTTTAAATTTGCATTTATATCCCACACTTCTCCGAAGACTCAGGGCGGCTTACATTGTGTAAGGCAATAGTCTCATTCTATTTGTATATTTATATACAAAGTCAACTTATTGCCCCCCCAACAATCTGGGTCCTCATTTTACCTACCTTATAAAGGATGGAAGGCTGAGTCAACCTTGGGCCTGGTGGGACTCGAGCCTGCAGTAATTGTAATTGCAGGCAGCTGTGTGTTAATAACAGGCTGCATTAGCCTGGTGAGCCACTTCCCAGCCCAGATTAAACAGATTAACAGAGTTGGAAGGGAACTTGTAGGTTATCTAGTCCAACCCCCCACCCAGGGGTGGGTCCTACTTACCTTTACTCCCGGTTCGCAACGGGAGTACGTGCGCTTCTGCGTATGCACAGATCACCCATGATGATGTCGTGGCAGGTGGGTGGAGCCTCCCGCTGGTTTTACTACCGATTCTATAGAACCGGACCAAACAGGGAGCAGCCCACCACTGCTCCAGTCCCCTAATCATCCTCATTGCTCTTCTCTCACTCTTTCTAGAGTCTCCCCATCTTTGCAATCTCAGCATTGCCTAAGAACAATTCTATTCCATCAGAAATATTATCTTCTTTGCCTGGCCATTTATTATGCAGGATTAGAGCGCAATCTAGGAACAGGCTCGGCACAAATCCCATTTGAAGCTTACTCCTGATTAAACATTCAGTTAGCTAATTTGATTATCCTTCAAATCTAATCAAGATTTCTTTGACTGAGCAACAGAAGCCACCGCTGTAAGGGAGGAACTGTTCCAGTTCTGTACATGTTAAGTCATTCTGCCTTATCTTCAAAGGGTTCTTCGTGTTCGTGTCATGACCACCGAATGCCGAAATCTACCCTGAGGTTTATATGCCTCCCAAATCCATTTTAAGATCCTCTGTGGCAGGGGTGAAATGTAAAATTTGTTACTACCGGTTCTGTGGGCGTGGCTTGGTGGTGGTGGGTCATGTGACTGGGTGGGTGTGGCCAACTTTTTTTTTTTTACTTTTAAAAGCATTTTTTCTACCACCTCTTTGGCTGAAGAGGTTGTAGAAAAAATGCTTTTAAAAGGCTCTGGTGATCCCAGCTGAGCTGCGCGATCATCAGAGGCTTTTTTTTTTACTTTTAAAAGCATTTTTTACAATCACTTCGGCTGAAGAGGTTGTAGAAAAAATGCTTTTAAAAGGCTCCTCTGACGATCCCATTTGAGTTGCCTGATCGTCAGAGGCTTTTCTTTTCTTTTAAAAGCAATTTTTTTTGCCTTTAAAAAAAAAAGCCTCTGACGATCAGGCACTCAGCTGGGATCATTAGAGGAGCCTTTTAAAAGCATTTTTTCAGCCAAAGAAAAAATGCTTTTAAAAGTAAAAAAAAAACAACCTCTTGATGATCGCGTGGCTCAGCTGGGCATGTGGGGGGCAGGGATTTTTGCTACCGGTTGCTCTCCGAACCACCACCCGCCATCACTACCGGATTGGGCGATCCGGTTCGAACCGGGAGCATTTCACCCCTGCTCTGTGGCCAATGGAACATTTACTTCCGGAGGCAACTGTCAATAAAATCTAAAACCTTCTCTCTCTGCTGCCAAATTTTATTTCAACCTCAGGAAAGCTCCCCCTCATGATGGGGTTGAAGTGAGAGGTGGGAGGTCTCCCTCAATGGCTGCAATGTTTCTGGGGGTTTCCCCTTTCCCGCTTTGATTGTTTTCTTAGAGGTTCTTCCAAAGATGGCAACTTTCCAAATTCAAAAGCATACAAAACCACACTCCGGCGCAGCTGAAAACCTCAATGGCCAAGAGAGCTCGAAAGATTTTCGGAAAGCTTGAAGACCAACCAAACGAAACAAATGTCAGCGTTGTTTATATCGCAGATGTTACGGAGCGCTCTAGGAGAAACCTTTAATTTGTTTCTTCTCAGAAAAGAAATATGGTGAAGGAAGAGAGACAACATAATCACATATGGATTTCTAAAGCATTTTGTTTATCTGGCCCTCTTCTCCATGGGAAAAACAAGCATGGCCTTTAATCACGTTCGCAAACAGTCACATACTCAAGAAAGACACAATGAAGTAAATCTGGAACAGTAGAACTGTTGGGGAACATTGGGATTGCATAGCTAAGGAGGACCAGAGCTTCTACTATCAGGGGAATTATTGTAATGGGATCAGGTTCAGCCCTCCTTCCGACCTGAGGCGAAGGGTGAGCAGGCGGCATGCTTACTTTTGGTGAGCAGAGCGGGTGAGGCGTGGAGACGAGGCGATTAGCTGGGCCGCGTAGCGAAGGCAACATATATAGGGTGGAGTGGGGCGGGAGGGGCGAGCAGATGGGTGGGGGCAAGCAGCGAGCGGGTAGGCAGGCGAGGCCAGCTAGAGGTGGTATTTGTCAGTTAAAATTTCTGCTACCGGTTCGCCCGAACTGGTCCAGACTGGCTAAATACCACCTCTGCTCCTGACTGGTCCAAGGGATGGGTTGATCGCATAGGGTAGGCAGGTGATAGCTGAAGAATCGAATTGAATATTTTATTGGCCAAATGTGATTCGACACACAAGGAGTTTAGGCTAATGAATGGTTGAGGGAACTAGGTATGTCTACTCTTAGAAAGTGAAGGTCTAGGGGTGATAGGATAGCAGCCTTCCAGCCCTTGAGGGGCTGTCACCGAGAAGAAGGCGTCAACTTATTCTCCAAAGCATCTGAAGTCAGGACAAGAAGTAATGGACTGGAAGATCATTAAAGAGAGATCCAACCTAGAATTAAGGAGAAATTCCACTGATTTCATCACAGCTTTTAAAGAAGAGACTGGACAGCCATTTGTCCAAAATGGTATAAGGTCTCCTGCTTGATCAGAGGATTGGACTAGAAGACCTCCAGTGCCCCTTCCAATGTGTCCTAAGATGGTCCCTGAGATCACAAGGATCCCAACTGTCAATGGCTTTATAGTAATTACCAGCTCAGAAGTCTGCTGGCAGTCAATTCCGCGAAAGAGATGTTGTTCTGTTAAATCAGGAAGTGCCTCACAACAAGTAGGCCACTGTAGTGTTCTAAGTTCTCCCCCCACCCCACCCCGGGGTCCTGTGAGTCAGCTTCAGCTCCTGAGTCATTTTCAAGGGTAAACCCATGGAAACTGAATTGTAGTCAGTCAGCTGAGAAATGATAAGGGCATGAAAAAGCCAACACAGTTCTGGGCTGCATAAACAGAGGGATAGAATCAAGATCACGTGAAGTGTTAGTGCCACTTTATAATGCCTTGGTAAGGCCACACTTGGAATATTGCATCTAGTTTTGGTCACCACGATGTAAAAAAGATGTTGAGACTCTAGAAAGAGTGCAGAGAAGAGCAACAAAGATGATTAGGGGACTGGAGGCTAAAACATATGAAGAACGGTTGCAGGAACTGGGTATGTCTAGTTTAATGAAAAGAAGGACTAGGGGAGACATGATAGCAGTGTTCCAATATCTCAGGGGTTGCCACAAAGAAGAGGGAGTTGGGCTGTTCTCCAAAGCACCTGAGGGTAGAACAAGAAGCAATGGGTGGAAACTAATCAAGGAAAGAAGCAACTTAGAACTAAGGAGAAATTTCCTGACAGTTAGAACAATTAATCAGTGGAACAACTTGCCTGCAGAAGTTGTGAATACTCCAACACTGGAAATTTTTAAGAAAATGTTGGATAACCATCTGTCTGAGATGGTGTAGGGTTTCCTGCCTGAGCAGGGGGTTAGACTAGAAGGCCTCCAAGATTCCTTCCAACTCTGTTGTTTATATTATATTATATTATATTATATTATATTATATTATATTATATTATATTATATTATATTATATTATATTATATTATATTATATTATATTATATTATATTATTATATTATATTATATTATATTATTATATCATATATTATATTATATTATATTATATTATATTATATTATATTATATTATATTATATTATATTATATTATATTATATTATATTATTATATTATATTATATTATATTATATTATATTATATTATATTATATTATATTATATTATATTATATTATATTATATTATATTATATTATATTATATTATATTGAGTTTTCAGTGCCACTCAATCAAGAAAAAGCACTTTCTCACCGTAACTCTAACTAGGTGACCTGGTAGAAACTCTTCAAGCCACACTTTCTACATGCTGTATCAAAGACACACACACATATGCAGATGAACAACCAAATGTCATGGCAACCACAGGCAAATATTGTGAATTCCTTGGTTGTACCAAATGTCAGGTGCGAATAGATCAATATACAGTATACAGTAGTGGCCAAAATTGTGGGAAGCTTTTGGAAAAAGTGTATTTTCTAAAACTAGCTAATAACCCCACTTTTGGGGGGGAGTAGTACCATAAAATTATAGATCAGTGGAAAGATAATTTAATCAAGAATGTAATGCAATAACTTTTATGAAGGATTTGCTATTACTTTAGAATAGCAGTTATAAAGAAGGTAAGTGAAACACGTAGAAAAAATGAGATATACAAAAATGATCACCATAGAAAACGTGAGATATACAAAAATGATCACCATGTCAGTTAACCCTTAGCTGGGTAACCTTTAGCATGGAATTACCACCTTACAACTTCTTCCCATGGAGTGAACCAAGTCTTTTAGTTCTGCAGCTATTATAACGTGAAATCAAGATTCAATGATTGCTTCTATTAACTGGGTTTTATTGCTGGGTCACTTCTGACTAACAAGTTTCTTTCGTTGGCTCCATCAATTTTCAGTTGGGTTAAGGTCTGGGCTATTCCCAGACCATTCCAATAGTGGTATAGGATTATCTTGAAACTAAAAAAAAACCCTGGTGTTATTAGCCATCAAACCTCAAAAATACATTTTTCCTAAAAGATTTCCACAATTTTGGCCACTACTGTACCAAACTATGTGACACTAGAAAAGAAACTAATGTTTTTCATTTCAGAAGGTAAAAACTGGCACAAGGTACAAGGCACAAGGTAAAAACTGGCATGCAATTTTAAAAGTTACCAAACCTGACACTGGGATCCATCAAAAGAAAAGAAAGTAAACTGTGTATCATCTAATGCTCCCGCAGAAGGAATCAAAAACATCATGCTCGGAGAATGATGTATCCAACACCAATTAGCTTCTGATCTATTCATGTTTTTGAAGAACGCAATTCATTCCCCAAGAACGGGATGGCTTAGTCCAGTGTAGCCCCCAATTAATTTGTGTGACATTTGATCTGCATTTTTGCTGTCTGTAAACGGTTGCATTTATAGCAATAGCACTTAAGACTTATATACCGCTTCAAAGTGCTTTGCAGCACTCTCTAAGACGTTTATAAAATCAGCATATTGCCCCCAATAATCTGGAGCCTCATTTTACTGACCTTGGAAAGATGGAAGGCTGAATCAACCTTGAGCTGGTCAGAATTGAACTCCTGGCTGTGAGCAGAATCAGCCTGCAATATTGCAATCTAACCCCTGAGCCACCATAGCTCTTATAGCTTTCCACCTGATACATTTCTTTCTGCTTGATCCATTGCTGTGGGAGAAAGAGGAAGTGCAGTAGCGTGCACATTTCTGCTCTATTATGGGGTTATGAGTGTGTTTTATTTTTATTTATTTTATTTATTTTGTCACAACATCATATAAAAAGATTATATAGTATATAAACATATATATGAGTAAAAATTAGGAGCTATAAGCATATATATATATATATATATATATATATATATATATATATATTTGTTTTCTGAGGTTTTCACGGGTGTTTGTATATAGGTCTTTGGTTGTTCGGGTTTTCTCCCGTGTAAAATTGGAAGTGTCTTGGCGACGTTTCGAAGTCTCATTCGTCATCTTCAGGCTTCAGCTCCGTGCTTCTGGGAGCAATGTGTGATCAGCTGTTTCTTCCTTTTAACTGCTAGTGGGGTTTGAACTGATTGGGTGGGAGCTTGGCTGTGCTCTGATTGGATGGGGTTTTCTGTGCTCTGATTGGCTGGGGTGTGTCCTGTGTTGGTGGGGGCTTGGTTGTGCTCAGTCTAGTCTGTGCTGCAGGGGATTTGAGCTGGTGAGCTGCATAGCTGTTGTTTGGCTTTGTGGTCGTGCTACATCTTCATAGTGGGTGTCAGTCTGCTGCATGTATGGATTGGAGGGTTTGAAATGGCTAATGTTGCAGCTGCGGTCTGGCTTCTGGTCCTTGGTCGTGCTTCATGATCAGTGTGGGTTTGGGTCTGCTTTCTGGGTGGATGTGTGGTGGTGACATCCTGTGTGGACCTCGTGAGTGTGGGTCTGGTGTCATTCCTCGTGTTAGGGACTCGTTTGTCAATAAGGCGGGTTTCCAAATGGCTGGTAGGCGGGAGGTGTCATCTCGTTTGTTCATGCTGTGTGGGCGTTTTCTATCTCAATGGCTTCTCTGATTATTCTGTTGTTAAAGTGTTCAGTTTTGGCGATAGTTCTGGTCTTTTAAAGTCAATATCATGTCCTGTGACTTTAAAGTGTTGGACCAGGAAGAAGTTAGTTCCTCTTTTTGAATGAGTTCTTGTGTTCTTCAATCGTGCACTTATTCTTCTGTTGGTTTGTCCAATGTATGTGGTGGGGCAGGCGGTGCATGGGTTCATATACTCCTTGATTTTCTAACTCAATTTTGTCTTTGGGGTTTCTTAGGATGGTGGATATTTTCTGTTTGTGCAGAATGCTGTCTTGATGTTGTGTTTGTGGAGGATCTTGCTGATTCTGTCTGTGGTGCCTTTTATATATGGGAGGAGGGCTGTGCCATTTCTTGTTCTCTGTCTTGGATTTTAGTGGGGGTTCTTTTGGATTAGCTTGGTAATCTTATTTCTCTGGAATCCATTGGATGTTAGTACGTTAGTGAGAGTGTCTAGTTCGGTTTTAGGTGTTGTTCATCAGCTAAGCATTTTGTTCTGGAGATGAGTGTCTTGGCTACGGAGTTGATCTGTGCTGGGTGGTGGTGTGAGAGTGCGTGCAGATAGCGGTTTGTGTGTGTTTTCTTCTGGTAGATGGTGTGTCCTAGGGAGCCATTGGGTTTCTGTAGACTAAGACATCCAGGAAGGAAGTTGGTTATTAACTTCTGTTTCCATGGTGAACTGTATTTTGGGGTGTAGGCTATTGAGGTGTGTGAGGAAGTTGTCAAGTTTTCTTTCCCGTGTGGCCAGATTATGAAGGTGTCGTCTACATATCTGAGCCAGAGTTTGGGTTGTGATCAGATTTTCTAGTGCTTGGGTTTCAAAGTGTTCCATGTAGAGATTGGCAATGACAGGTGAGAGGGTGATCCCATGGGTGCTCCTTCTACTTGTTTGTATTTTGTCCATTATAGATGAAGTATGTGTTGGATAGGCAGTGGTTGGTCAGATCTAGGATGTGCTTGGGGGTTATATTTGTTTTGGATAGCTGTCAAGGCTTCTTTGATTGGCACTTGGGTGAAGAGGATATGACATCAAAGCTCACGAGTAGGTCGCTGGGCTGTAAGTTTTGTTTCTTTATGATCTCTATGAACTGGAATGAGTTTTTACGTGTGACGTGATGGATTCTGCATAGGGCTGTAGTTGTTTCACGAGAAATTTGGCTAGGTTTTGTAGAGGTGAGCCTATGGTGCTGACTATGGGTCTGAGTGGCATTCCTTCTTTGTGTATCTTGGCATGGCCATAGAGCTTAGGGCATCTGGATGATTTCTCTGGGAATGATTCTTTGTTGGATTTCTTCGCTGATGGGGGAGGCTTTTATTTTGGATCTAGTGGTTTTTTCTAGGTAGGTGGTGGGGTCTGTGTTTAGGGGCTTGTATGCAGGGTCTTGGAGTAGGTTGGTTAATTTGGTTTGGTAGTCAGATGTGTTCATAACCACCGTGGCGTTGCCCTTGTCTGCTGGTAGGATTATTATGCTGGTATCTTTTTTCAGGTTAAGTAGTGCTGTCTGTTCCTCTTTGGGTAAATTGCTTTTGGGTGGCTTGCTGGTGCAGAGGATGTTGGAGATCTCGAGTCTGATTTTGTTAGCGTCATCGGGGTTGATTTTGGTCAGGCTGGTTTCAACTCCGCATATAATGCTTTCGGTGGGGATGTATTTGGGAGTGACTGCAAAGTTGAATCCTTTGGAAAGGACATCAGTTTCCTTTGGAAAGGACATTCAATCAGAGCACAGCCAAGCTCCCACCCAATCAGTTCAAATCCCCACTAGCAGTTAAAAGGAAGAAACAGCTGCGATCACACATTGCTCCCAGAAGCACGAAGCTGAAGCCTGAAGATGACGAATGAGACTTAAATCGAGCGTCAAGACACTTCCAATTTTACGCGGGAGAAAACCCGAATAACCAAAGATCTACATACAAACACCCGCGAAAACCTCAGAAAACATATATATATATATATATAAAGAAGAAAAGAAAAACAATAGGACAGGAATGGTAGGCACGTTTGTGCACTTATGCACACCCCTTATGGTCCTCTTAGGAATGGGGTGAGGTCAATAGTAGAAAGTTTTTGGATAAAGCTTTTAGGATTATGGGAAGAGACCACAGAGTCAGGTAAGTATTCCAAGCACTGATGATTCTGTTACAGAAGTCATATTTTCTGCAATCTAGATTAAAGCGGTTAACATTAAGTTTAAATCTGTTGGTTGCTCTTGTATTATTGCAATTAAAGCTGAGGTAGTCTTTAACAGGAAGGACATTACAATAGATGATTCTATGAGTTAAACTTAGGTCTTGTCGAAGGCGACGGAGTTCCAAGTTTTCTAAGCCTAGGATTTCAAATCTGGTGGGATAAGGTATTTTGTTGTTTTCAGAGGAATGGAGAACTCTTCTTGTAAAATATTTCTGGACTCGTTCAATTGTATTGATATCAGAGATGTGGTGAGGGGATGTGGTGTGAAAAATTCACACGACCTTGAATTGCCTCTCCCCTCCTCAGGGTGGCTCGTTTTCAGAAAGAAGACCCTTTGCTTTTGCACTGTGAAGTAGTAAGGGCAGAGCTGGGATGTGGAGAAGATGTTAGAAGGTTGATGCACACTTTCCAAACCGCGGGGAATAGTCAGAGTCGGTTTTCACCAGCTTGTGCCAATATGACATATTCAATAAAATTATTCTTTGAGGAATCTACCTGTCTCAGTTTTGTTTGCTATGGGTCTGTTACTCGGAACTCTGACACATCTAAATAAAAATTACCTTAATAGGAAAAAGCTGGAAATTGGGTACATTATCATTTTTAAACCTTCCGATATTTTTGTTTATGATGATATCGGAAATCTTTCCATCCAAAGCTGGCAAAACGGTACCGTGTGATATGGTTTTCAACCCAAATCCAGGATTGTGGCTTCTATAATTAGGTGAGGGTGGTATTCGGGGTTTGTTTTTTTTAACCTGTTATGTCTGTCCCCCTTTTTTCTTTTCAAGACTTGAAAGCATCTCGTGGGGAAGGTAATTTTCAGTTGGATTTCATGAAACGTTTAGAGGAGAGCAAACCTATAATCATTTTTATTTCAGTTTGAGAAGAATGTTTTCTGCTAAAAGGAAAAACAAGTTAACATTGTTGGAGGTAATTTGTTATTTCTGACAGTCTCCTTGTTCTGGAAGCCAAACCCTGAAGATGGCTATAGAACATATTGGAGTGTAAAATAGATATTTCAAAAGCGTTCTTCACACCAAAGAGCCCCCTGCACAGTACAGGGCAGTTAGGGGTGAGGAGCAATTGCTGATTCCTAAGGGGATGAGCAGTAGGCTGTCCATCATTCTTATAAACACAAGGTCAGTGTATTAGGATGAGGTCAGTGAGGCCTTTTTGTAAGATTCCAGAAACACGATTGATTGCCCCAAGTTACCTCAAGAAATGGAGTAGCTGTTTCTTTCACATTTTCCAGAGGGATGAATGAGTGGATAGACAGAGAGATAGACCTTGTATTCTACCGATGACCGATGGATGGATGGATGGATGGATGGATGGACAGATAGGCCTTGTATTCTATCGATGGATGGATGAATAGAACTTGTATTCTATCGATGATGGACGGATGGACGGATGGATAGACAGATAGATAGGCCTTGTATTCTATCGATGGATGGATGGATAGACGGACGGACGGACGGACGGATAGACCTTGCATTCTATCGATGATGGACAGATGGATAGATAGATAGATCGGCCTTGTATTCTATCGATGGATGGATGGATAGACGGATGGATGGATGGATGGATAGACCTGGTATTCTATTGATGATGGACAGATGGATAGATAGATAGATAGATAGATAGATAGATAGATAGATAGATAGACAGACAGACAGAGAGACCTTGTATTCAGTGGATGGACAGACAGACAGGCAGACAGACAGAGACAGGAGGACAGACAGACAGACAAGTGGATGGACAGGTAGGCAGAGAGAAAGAGAGTGAGAGTGAGAGAGAGAGAGAGAGAGAGAGAAAGGGAGAGAGAGACAGGCAGACAGACACACATTTTAAAGGTTCCCTCATTGGAACCAATACAGAATCTGAAGGCATCACAGGAGCAAAGTGGCTAGACACCTACTAGATTACAGGACTCACATCAGTGGTGGGTTTTACTTACCTTTGCTACTGGTTCGCTTGTGCAGTCTATTTGATGACGTCTGGGTGGGTGGGCGGAGCCTCCCACCGCCACTACTACCGGTTTGCCTGAACTGGGGCGAACCAGTAGCAACCCACCACTGACACTCATCACTTCGAATGCACTAAATTGGGTTCCACTACTAGTGAATAATGGTGGTAATCCAATGCCTGCAGCTATTCTGCAGAATTCTGGGACAACTAATGTTCAGTGTTGGGGGAAATAGCAGTGCTTTCCGTCCAATTTTAGGCCAGTCAACTTTTGGCAAATTGCTTTCTCATTTTTCATATCTCCTTTTTAAAAGAGGATTTATGAGCTCTCCTCCCAGAGAAATTCCTTGGATGTTTCAACTGCAGAGAGATTTTCAAAGTTTGCTTTGGGTGGAATCTCAAAAATAATTTAGCTCGCACAAATGGAGCGGAGCACATGAGTGTGTGCGCCTGCCACTCACACATGCCCCCCTCCCCCACCGGGCCAGGCTACCAAAACGGAAAGGTTGGGGACCTCTGGTTTAGAGGGATAGGAGACCTAGCTTTTATACTGGATGTTTTATGTGAATCTTCAATATAATACATATAGTTGCAAAAGGTTAGTTTATGCATGCTATTTTCGTCCTGCTGTTCATGTTGTTTTTGCATTTTTTAAATCAATAGTTAGCTTTTTCCTTGTCTGACATTAAAAAAATCTGTCCTATAGAGCAGGGGTATCAAACTCAAGGTCTACGGGCCGGATCCGGCCCGTGTGGTGCTTAAGATCTGGCCCTTGAGGCCACTCTAGAAATAGCACAGGACCGGACTGCGGTGTCTCTGTCAGTGAAAATGGAGCTCAGGAGAGCTGTGCATCGCTCTCCCGGGCTCTGTTTTCAGCCGCGATGTCCTGCTGCAGCCCTCTGCCAGCAAAAATGGAGCTCGGGGGACCACACGCAGTCCCCGGGCCCCATTTTCAGCCACGACATCCTCCTGCAGCCCTCTGCCAGTGAAAATGGAGCTTGGGGGATCACGCACAGTCCCCGGGCCCCATTTTCAGACGTGATGTCCTCCTGCAGCACTCTGCCACTGAAAACGGGGCCTGCGTATCTCAGCCACACCCACCCTGGCTCCCCAAGGTCAAAGACAACCCTGATACGGCCCTCAATGAAATCGAGTTTCACACCCCTGCTGTACAGCAAGGTTCTCCGACCCTTGGATCGTGGACCGGTACCAGTCCGTGGCTTGTTGGGAACCGGGCCACACAGCTGGAGGTGAATGGCAGGCAGGTGAGCGAGGAAAACTGAAACCACTACCAGGGAAAATTTGCCTTCTACAAAACTGGTTCCTGGTGTCAACCAGGGGTTGGAGTCCGCGGAGAACAAAGGTCATTGTGAATTATGTTGCCCTAAACAGAAATTTTATAAACTGCAGGAGAATTTAGGAAAATTACAGAGCTTTGGTTGATGCTGTTTGCGGAGATGATGGAACTTGCGGAGATGGCTAAATTGACTTCCTTGATTAGAAAAAAGACACTATCTACATTTATGGCTGACTGGAAACCCGCCTGTAGAATTTTGGCATAAAACAGACAAAATGCATGTATCATTTATGATTTTGATGATTAGAAGAAAAAGTGGATAATAGAGGGGAAAAGTAAGCTTTTTTGTAATCATAGAGTAAGACTTTCTAATCCCACAGTACTTATATTTGCTGCAAAGAAAATCAGAAGTTTCTTTGTGCTGCTGCTGCTCCTCCTCCTCCTCCCCTTCCTCCTCCTCCCCTCCTCCTCTTTTCCTCCTCCTCCTCCTCTCCTCCTTCTCTTCTTTCTTCTTCTCTTCTTCCTCCCCATCCTCCTCCTCTTCTCCTCCCCCTCCGCTTCTTTCTTCTTCTCCACTTCCTCCCAGGGGTGAAATCTAACATTTTTTGCTACCAGTTCTGTGGGTGTGGCTTGGTGGGTGGGTGTGGCCTGTGACTGAGTGGGCGTGGCCAACTCAATGTCACTCACAGCCATGCCCACTCAGTCACAACTCCCCCCCACCAAGCCATGACCACAGAACCCAGTAGGGGAAAAAAATTAATTTCTATTCTGCCTTTTCCCTTTCCCTCGCCACCTGTTCTCCCTTCACCTAGGCCCCAGAGCCGCCACCTGCCTCAAC